>NW_026940844.1:0-12474 GCF_032062105.1 Saccostrea cuccullata
AAGGCGCTAAGAATGTTTTATTTTTAAAATTTAATTGATGCTATCATACCTATCTAATAGATCAGTCCAAAGAAAAGGCGCGAATATTTACTGGTGGTGTTTGGCGCGAAATTATGAATGCTTTTTATAATTCTTAGACAGACTGTTGCAAAAGTACCGTGGTATACACAAGTATATTTAGAGCAGTACTCCCAATAGCTTAATTGTTAGCGCGTTGGGGATATAAAAGTAAAAAAAAGCGCATTCACGTTGGCGACATGGTTTCAATCCTCTTTATGACCAAAATTTTGAATCTCTTTTCAGCTCGATTTTACGTGGGTTTCTTTTCCTAAAACGGACGGAAGACCTCTCGTTGCTCGCAACGAGATCGTATCTAGTTATTATTATTTTTCTTCTTCTTCCTGGGTACTTTTTTGTCCGCGAGTGATCTTGTAAACTGTTCATCCGAAGTAGGTAAAACCTTTTTAGGGTTAGTAGACATGTTATGTAGATTTGCGGAATCAAGGTCATTTTCCGCGCACGTGCTTGCAAGAGCGTGCACGTGCAACACGTGAAATGACCAGTATAATAGATATAGCCGTAACTTTTCTATTTTTTGACTATATGCTTTGAAACTCATAATGTAAGTATATATTAGATGTATATGCATAATGACATGTTCCTCACGCACGTGCTTGCAAGAAATGACTAATGAAATGAAATGACTAATATAATAGATATAGCCGCAACTTTTCTATTTCTTGATGAAATGCTTTCAAACTCATAATATAAGGATATATTAGTAGTATAGACATGATGACTTGGTCAGAATAGCAAGATCTCACGCGCATGCACGTGCGCTTCGCTCTGATTGGCTGAAATTAAAGTCTCAATATTTTTCATGTTTCTTGTCATAATCTTTTGAAATTTTGAACAAAGTCTTAAATTATGAAGATCTACAGCAGGATATATAAAAATTTTCATGAAAGCATGCGCATGCGTGCGTGCTGCAATCTGATTGGCTGAAACTTTAAATGGCTATATCTCCTTTTTTTGACGAAATGCTTTGAAATTTAAAACATAGTCATGCAGTAGGATATCCTACAATACGATATAGAAAGAAAATCATGAAATCACGCGCATGCACGTGTGCTGCAATTTGATTGGCTTAAACTTTAAATGGCTATATTTATTTTGTTTTTTGACGAAATGTTTGGAATTTTAAATATTATATAGTCATTCATTAAGATATCCTTCAATACGATTAAGATAAAAAAAAAATTCATGAAATCACGCGCATGCATGTGTGCTGCAATCTGATTGGCTGAAACTTCAAATGGCTATAACTCCCTTGTTTTTTAACCAAACAGGATGGGATTTAGAACATAGATAAATATAAGGGACTCCTAAAAGAAGGTGTATTCATCATGCACTTGCTTGCACGTGCGTGCATGTGAAATGAGTAAAATTAAAAATACACTCGAATGAGTGTATTTTTTAATACTTTTGGATAACATCTTTGATATCAAGTATATTAAAATATATATATAGTGTAGACAAGATAATATGGCCGTTACGCACATGAACAAGCGTACAATGCTTAAATCTAAATATATTTTGTATTCTTCTGGGAAGACCTTGATAAGTTTAAAATTTAATGCCATTAAGTATTTCTTATTTAATAGAGATTACAGGGAATATGGCACCAAAAGGGAGTTGGGGAGCGTTTGGGGAACATCTGTAACGGTCCCCGTTACAATTAGCACTAGTTCTTATATTGTAGTAAGAAATTTATAAAAATGACTTAAAAACCAGGACACACTCTTCGACATGTCATTCATTCGAATTAGATTGGAACTCTTACCTTCTGTTCAATTAATATGTTTTATAAATGTGCATGTATGTTGGAGAGATAAGAATTGATATGAATAAAATATATTTGAATTCTAAATGACAGTGACTTAAAAACGAGCCATATTTAATTATTTTCATACAATTAAAAAGCTGTAATTTATCAATATTCAAAAATTAATAATTACAGCTGTTCTTTTCAATATAGTTTTCAGGAAAAGTGAAATTCCTGTTGTGGTATTTTTAGCTATATTTGTATAATAGAACAAGGACCACTTAAATCAATACAAAAAACCATAAAATATTATGACATTTCTAGAGTTAGATATCAGACACAATATTTTGACATAATGTTAACTATGAGAAGTACTGTTGTTTGTCTGGGAGTTTTCCATTATTCGATTTGCTTGACAAGGCAAGTTATTTTTTGTAGGCAGAGTTATGAATAGGATAATTAATTTGAATGTAATATTTTTGCTTAATAATTTTTGTAAATTTTGATTTTGTAAATTTAATTAAAAAATTAATGTAAACGATCGCAATTTAATCCATGAAAATTTCGACTCTTACCTCTTAACTAGAATTTTGCATACTCAGATTAATAATGGTAACATCCATGTTATCACGTCATAGTTAAAAGACAACGTCAAAAGTTGGCGCCAAAAATGTACCAAGGAAGCGCCAAAATAATATAAACTTGATACTGTTAATTACAAACAGTAATAATTAATAAGTTTAAAGTATGAAAACAATTTTTAGAGCTATATTCATGCAATTAAGATATTGATCTCTTTATCTGTTTAGGTTAGGCTTCCAGTTATCAATGGAATATTGTTCTTTGGTCATTTATCATTTTCCTCTGTAATTTTATAGAATGGAACGATACTAAGAGGTTTCTTGCCGCATTGTTCAAAATTTATATAAATATTAGATGAAAACGTATCTTTACGTTAAATCAATGATTTTTTTTTTATTATCCTTATCAAGTTTTAATCAGTAGTAGACATTATGCAAAGGTCCCTAATTCATGAGGGGGAATCAGGTGCCCAGAAAGAGTAAGCACCCCCTGTTGCCCGGTTTCAACAACCGGAAGCCTTATGCACTGAACATGTCGTCGGAAATATCCCTAGTCATTTTGGTTCAGATAGGGTGATATTAATTTATCTGTATTATTTAATTTTTTACGAATTGAGCATGTCCGCTCAAAATCATCGGAGGTACATGTACAATTTAATATTAATTATTGTTAGCACTTTGAATGCGTTTACATACAAAAACGTGTCTAGACAACCTGAAATAAAAAAAATATTCTGTTTCCATTAAAACCATTCATTAAATTATTATATATTTGCACTTTACCTTTATTTAGCTTTTGTCCTTTCTTTAATATTCCTGTTTTTTAATACACATTGCTAGGTGTCATTTTAGTTGCGCACCACTTGCTCGTATTGATTTTACAGGAAACAAAGAGGTACAACTCATTTCATAATAATTTAATTGACAGATTTACAATGTATTAAAAATTTGAAGATTATAATTCGAAGCACATAAAACATAACAAAGTAAAAAAAAAAGCATAACTGGAAGACCTGTAAAAATAAAATGATTATCAGAAATTATGCGTCTCGTAAAAATACTAAGATGTGTAATAGTCTAGAGTAACCATATAATTGACACTGTTTGTTTAACGTATGCAAGTTAATGAAGATTTACATGCACTTGTTTTTTCCCAATTATTTATCGACATTAAAGTGATAAAAAACCAACAGGCCTCTAGGTACAAGGTTGACTGGCATGACTCTCATACATTATGATACAATGTTGAGAATTCACACAAGACTTTTTTTATCTTCTGTGAAATTTTAGGTGTTTAAATTTGATTTGATGCATTTATAAAACTCGTTAAAAAGTAAAAAAAAATAGCTCATAAAAAATACCCGTTGTATGGTATCAATAAATGTAGAGTTTAATTAATCGTGAAGAATTGCTTTATAAAGTGTAGAAAGTAGTAAGTTTAGAGTTTTTGAAATTGGTGTCTCAAAGTTCATTCGGGATTTTGAGGATCAACATTTTAGTTACACCGCTTCTAAAATAAACTGTAGCACGGTACTTATTGTGACTCTTTTTAGCAGTTAATATTTTTGTAAGATAAGGACTTGGTATAACGTTTACAGGACCAAGCAATGCACAAGTATCTTTATTTGCACGGATTCTTTCAATACCTCAATAAGCAGATCAGGCAAATTTTTTCCTTCATGATTTTTGAAAGGAGAAATACCCTTCAAAATTCAAAGGATTTATCAACCTGTTAACACCCCACTATATATCTTTGTCGATGTGACATCAGTCATTTTCCAAAAACAATGTCGATTAAACACCAATAGTCCACTTCAATCAAAGTACTCAGAAGTATAGAAAGCCGGACTCATTTACAGAGTAGAATGAATTTCGTACATGTACTTGAATTGCGTTTATATTCTGATGAAAAAATTATTTTAAAACTATCAACATAAATGAGTTTTTCAATCGAAATACCACGGTCCTATTTTGTCAGAATCAGAATTAATCTGGCTGAATGTAAACAAACAGGCCAATCTGGTTCCCTCTCCTGCTTTACTTCGTATGTGTAGAGAACTACGATAACACTGATTATCAAAAATCCTAACGCTAATGAACTATGTTCTTTAACTTAGGACTGAAATTTTAAAAGTCATTACTACTAATGTTTATTTATATAGATAAATCTTCGTTTTATTTTTGTTACTTTATTTAGCGTTTGTATTATCTCAAAAGTGGTTGAGAGTAAGAACTATATTTTTGCACGTAACTTTAAAATGGCGACTATGGGGTTGACTTTCTGCCTTGAACAGGATGACATACATTGTAAGCCGGTGTAAAGACGAATAATGACCCCCATCGAATAATGACCGGGGGTCATTTTTCGACAGCAAAAAAATGACCCCGGACAATATTCTACGGCGAAAAATGACCCCCGGTCATTATTTAACGTCGAAAAATGATCCTTTTACCCTTAGAAAAAGTGTCACCACCCTAAAAATTTGCAGAACCTACGTGAAGAAAAATGACCCCCGTAGGAAAATGACTCCCTGTGGATTAAAGCTGAAATTTTTAAGGTGGCATAAGAAAAAATAGATAAAGAAGCATATTGGCCAAAATGCTCACCTGAGCTAAATGGGTATAAATTGATGTTATGTTGATCTCATAACATTATACAATCATAGCTATATTTTAAGGTTAATGCGATGATTCAGAATCTAAAGGAGTAAAAGATTTATTGAGCCTAAAGGGTTATGTAAACATTGCTTTTCGATGGTGGAAATCATCGAACTGACAGAAAAAATCAGCAGTATCATATATTATTATTATATCCTCCGCTTGAAAAACGGCAGGGTATATAGTGATCGGGATGTCCGTCCGTCCGTCTGTTACGCTTTGGGGTATCCATCTCTCCGCAACTCCTCTTATATATATGAATTAAAAAGATGTGTTTGTGAAACAGCTGTTCCCCTGTATGGCAACATAACGAAGATTAAGCTTTTCTAAAATGCAATTTAAATATATTGGTACCCAAAGTAGGGTCTTCTCACAAGAAATACAATTGCAAAATAGGAAATCCCTAGCACCCCTTGTTCAAAAGTAATGGCGAAGGATAACTTTTTCAAAGGTAGGTCAAACTCAAAGGTCAAAGGGTCAAAGTTTCTTAAGAAAGGTTTAATGTAACAATTATTACATATGTGAAGTATGAAAACCCTAGCCCTAATCGTTCAAAAGTTAAGGCCAAGGTTAAACATTTTTTTTTCATAAGAACGGAAATCTCCAAGGTCAAAAGGTCTAATCGGGTGGTACCCAAAGTATGGTTTTGTCACAAGGAATACACATATTAAATACATATTAAATAAGAAAGTCAAAGATCCAATAAATGAAAAGTTATGGTCAAGGTTAAAGTTTTTGCGGACAAACAGACCGCCAGATAGACAGACAGACATACAGATGTACACGATAAAACTATATACACCCGAATCTTCGATTACGGGGACATAAAAAGAAATGGTCTTCAATCAACTTTTCATATCATGATACAGTATAAAGAAGACGTTATAAAAATGAAAATGTTTGTTCTGATTTTCATATTAAATTCTTTGAAAAATATTCTCAGAACTGATCTGAGTAAAAGGGTGGAGTAAAACAAGAATTAAGAAAAGTAATGAATACTGTGTGCTAAATCTAAAGGTTGTGTCTACATGTATACTTTTTGCATTAGAATGTATATTTTACACTAGCCCATAGCTTTACAGAGCATATTTTAGGTGTTATTTCCTATCTAGCTTGTAACACGGGCTTTGATTGGTTACAAAGTCGGGTGTAAATATCCGTGCACCCGACTTGAGCCGGGTGTAAATAAAACGTGACGTCACAATGCATACATTCTCAGTACGTAGTTATCTAATCGATAGATTGAGACACACTCTGATGTTTACAAAGCTTTTTTTATTGGTACAAAGGAAATAAATTCGTTATCCAGGTTCAATCAAGGGTGTACGGGGATTTACCCCGGGTTTTATTCCATACACCCTGAGGCCTGCGGCCTCAGGGTGTATGGAATAAAACCCGGGGTAAATCCCCGTACACCCTTGATTGAACCTGGATAACTAATATTATACCCACCCCACCCCCTTACTTATTTATGAGGAAGTCAATTGTCAACAAAAGCAACAAAAAAAACTACCTTAGCTTTATTTTTCTATAGCGAGGGACTAAAAATAAGCTTAAAATAATATACTATTCTACTAATTTTCAACTGCTACTTTGCCACAATACTTTCAAGTTTACCCCCATCAACATTTAAAGTATGCTTTAATCAATACATTATGATATGATGTACTTGTGTGAAGGCTTAAACTCATTTCAATATTTTACCTAAAGCCTCTTTTAGTATTATTGAAAGGTATAGAGTTTTATTGATATTTTTGCTTTTCATTTATTTATTTGATTTAATGTAATGTTCTTTTTTGGGGGAGGGGGGATAAAATTTCACCCTCTTTCATTGTCTGACGTCTAGGATTAATTCGAACAAATTACTTCTTTGTACGCACCGATATTAATTCGTCTGCTACAAATTTCTACTTTTTCCAAACAAATAATTTTTTTCTGAAACAACGTTTCAATGGAGTCAGTAAAGAAAAAAAAAATTATATTCATAAATTTCATCTCCAGCGTGCGTTTGATCCATTTAAATGTGCCATCTTTGATTTTCTAGGTTTGCTCCTTTATCAGAGAAATGAAGATTAATTGATTGATTGTTAATTGCTAAAACTAATTTGTCAATATTTCGGCTGAGAAAATGAGAAACTTTCACAACTGGCTATTAAAACCCCTGTCTGTATGAAAATTCCCTGTCTTTCTCTGTATCCTACAGATTGTTCACAGTAATCAACGGTATATTTACAGTATGGTACGGTAGCTCTGTATATAAAGTAAATCTCTGCATGCCACTGTATGTATCTCCAGCATGCCACAGTTACATAAAGTAGGCCCCGATACGCCTACAGTATGTCACTGTATAGCTACTGTTTCCTACAGACACCTACGGTTAACCCCAGTATATGCCCCAGTATGCCCCTATATATGTTCATTGAAGCAAAAAGATTGATTGATTGTATATTGTTTAACGTCTCGCTCGAGAATTTTTCACTTCATATGGAGACGCCACCATTTGCCGGTGGAGAGCTGCAAATTTTATCCTTTACTCAGCACTTAGGGCCATAGAGAGGGATCTTTTTTCGTGCCAGCACCTACTGCGACACGGGACCTCAGTTTATACTGTCTCCGAAGGACCGGTCTCCACTTCCCGCAGTGGGATTCGAACCCGCGACATAAGAATTGACTTCTTACTTCTTGACTCTAGAGCAGACGTTCTAACCACTGCGCCACGCGGGCGACGAAGCAAAATGAAGTATACATACTCCCAGAGCACTGTATGGTTACCTAAGATGTGGGATTATCAATTTAGTACACAGAGTTACTTACCTGAGAAAATTTTGAACAATATTTGAAACACATGGTAGTATTTTTTTTTTAATTTGTGAAGAGACTTATTGAGTTCTGTCATAACTCTGAAAAATTAATAAATCATTGATTCAACAAGTATTTATTTATCTATTTTTTTTCCATCAATTATTTAATTATTTTTTTTGCTAACACCTGTTTAATCCATGAAATACTTGGAGTGACTTTGTATTTTTAAAATAAATTGGATTTAGAAGCCAGAAGTGTTTATTACCCCTACGTGCTAGATCAAATTTATTCGAACAAATGCATGATTTACTCGAAGCAAGAACAATTATAATATGCAAAATATTTTTCCCTTTCACCTGTTATAAATTTTGTATCACTTTAAAGGGGGTCATCTTTCAAAGGGGGTCAATTTTTTATAGGACGAACATATAAAATAATGACCCCTAGGACTCTTTTTCTACAAAAAAAAGATTTTTTTCTACGGGTGGAGGGTCATTTTTTGTCGTTGCAAAATGACCCCCGGTCATTATTCGATGGGGGTCAGTATTCGTCTTTACGCCGACAACAATCGCATCATCTCGGGTCTTTCCGTCAGAGGTCGGAAAAACAACCTCGAATGTATTAACATCACCGGATGTTAAAAATTTATACATCTTCCTGTTTATTCAAATATAGTGTAAACGGAGATAGAAGTTCCTTCTATGGTATATTTTAGGTAATATCATTACATTGAATAAAGTTAAACTACATATTCCACAGATGAAAGGTCTCCATGCATTTATTTCAAAGATCGTGAAAAGGGTTGTAATGGCGTCTTCCTAGTACATTCGAGGTCGTTTTTCCGCTAGCCGGAAATGCCCGAGAAAGTTGCGATTGAAGCCGGCAATTGCTCTTTAAGCAATAAGCCCGGCTAAAAACAAGTGAGGTTTTTGTACGCCTATATTTGCTTACATACAACACGACATAAACATTCTTCGTAGTTTCTTTGCTTTATATCTATGTTTTATCAGTGTACCTGTATGTTTTCAAGGGAAACCTGTTTTGACGATATATATCGCTTCTGGAAAAGTCCAGTTATTTGCGGCTTTAAGCTAAAAGAGATAGAAACCGATTGGATTCCTGGTGCGTCTATGAAAATTTGTTTATTTAAAGTCGTTTAAGTCAAGCTTTAACATTCTTATATTTCATAGTTACTTTTTAAGAAGTTAAAATAAAAAAAGATGATATATTTCAGAGTCTTCTTTAAAGTATTTTAAAATTTTTTGCGGTTTAGATAAAATTAAATGCATAAATATCTTTATTTTTCTTTGTCTTATTTTGCGCATGCAGACTATAGTATGCTATCTTTACTGAGACCAATAAAACATGTATACTAGTATATTTTGTTCTACTTATAATTAGAGAAAGCAGATCGTATGTGTAATCATTCATGCTCCATATCCACGGTGCCACTTACTGAATGGCCGACGTTCCAGCTTTCCAAAGTACTTTTTAAACTCGAAATAAACAAAAACAATAGTATTTTATTTCAAACAAAGCCAAATTGCAAACAGGTGATTGAAGTTGATATGAAGAGAATCAAAATGGAAACAACATGTAGAAATAACAAGCATTCAGGTATGTTTATAGACATCGATTATAATTTTACTACATATATATATATGTACACAGATATTTGGACAAAGAGGGGAGATCAAGAGGATATATATAAAGGGACTAAAGATGCCTAAAACATATTACATTTTCAAATGCATATTTGTTTAAATGGTATAACAGCCAATCATATATGTTTCAATCAATAAGTTTAACTTTTGCAGTATTTGGTACTTTTGTTGATATTTGCACATCAGCAGAGGAATGTGGCGGTCAGAAAGTTTGTAGGTTAACAGGCAAACTTGGATTTGGTGTGTGTGAAGCTCCAGGTAGTTTTATGTAGCGTTTCTATTTTTTAAACACATTATGTATCGTGAAAATCTAAAATGATTATTCGTGGTATTCCCTAATCTAAAATGAACGAAATCATAGACCTTATTACGAATTCATTTTTTCAGTATTTTTTTTTTATAAAAGTCTTTAAAATAAATGAATAGATTAATGAACATTATATTTTTGATTGAGTACAATACAATTTGCACCAATCATATTTTCTTATTGCATTTCACAAAAAAACTGAAGAAAGCAAGTAATAATTATCCTTTTAAGTCTTTTTTAATAAGGGATTTGCTTTTTCTTAATAAGCTAAAACATAAGTAAGCTACATGTACTACCTTCTCTAAATTTAAGAATTTATGTTCATTAAAGTTTTAATTGAGTTGTGTGCAATTTTTTTCTTTCAGACTCATCAAGGACATCACCAGCAGATGTCACAGAGACCATTATTGGTAACAAATTGGAAACATGTGAAATATTTCAGTTACGATATAGTAGAATGTAGCTATAGATGTATACCTTACTTCCGATTGTTTTATCAAATCATCATATTTTTTAAATCCATTGAAAAATATTGGTAAGGAAGTCACGCACTTAAAGTTATTCTGCCGATGTTGTTATGTACCCAGGGAGGTTGAAAAGTAGACATGTTGGATATAAATGAAAAGAATTTCATTCTGATTAAGAACATTGATATTTTTGTAAAAGTTTAAAGAAAGATTACCCAGACATTACTTTGTTAGATAATATTAAAAATCTCCAAATATATAAATTCTATGGAACGCCGTAACTACCTTATGTGCAGAACTTGCATTATATGCTGGTACTTTGTCATTATATGATGGTATTTGGTATTTTATCATTATATGATGGTATTTTGTCATTATATGACGGTATTTTATCATTATATGATGGTATTTTATCATTATATGATGGTATTTTATCATTATATGATGGTATTTTGTCATTATTGATGGTATTTTGTCATTATATGATGGTATTTTATCATTATATGATGGTATTTTATCATTATATGATGGTATTTTGTCATTATATGATGGTATTTTATCATTATATGATGGTATTTTGTCATTATATGATGGTATTTTATCATTATATGATGGTATTTTGTCATTATATGATGGTATTTTATCATTATGTGATGGTACTCTGTCATTATATGATGGTATTTTATCATTATACTACTTTTCTTTTCTTATACTACTTTTCATTATTGTTTTTGTCATCTCTCGTGAGAGATGACACATTAAGTTTGATTTCCGGATGTGAAATCACAGTGTAAGCTGCCATTTATCCATCGTCAATCCTCGTCTGACTGCACTACGCTCCACACAAAAAGTGCGAGGCCGGAGGATTACCGCAGTTAGATGATGATGCGATTTTCTAAATATAAATCGAGATGTAAACAATGAGCGATGTGCATTATTATTGAGAAAAAAAAACAACCTGTGCATCATATAAAGTCAGACACACAAAATCGCCTGGGTGGTGGTGGTTCTTCAAATATACATGCTGCATGCACTTTATGTTCTCATGTAAAGTCTTCTTCACTATAAACGTAAATGATGGTGAGAACTCGATGGAATTTTCTAAATAGGTCAGCGCATGTGTAAAGTACTCGCATTTACTGATATGGATTGATGGCAAAATTTCAATTTTTTGGTTCATTAGTCATTCTAAGATTTATTATTAAAATTATTAAAAAGAAAGCCGGATTATAAGAAGAAACCTTCAGAAATTAACAGCACATGTTACACTGTATATAAGTGTATATATTTATGTCCTTAAGAAACTACGGACATTGGAACATTAAAGAACACAAAGAAGTATTAGTGTTTTTTTTTTTTTGCATGTCTAATCTATTCTTTTTCAGGAGGTTAATTTCATGTTTATAATTAAAGAACTTGCAATCATTTTCTTAGCTGCAGATCTGTAGCTCTCCGAAAAATATATTGACAGACCGGTTAGCTACAGTGCCATCCATTGAAAAAAAAACCTGTATATTTATTAAGGTCATACGCAACGTAGTTTGAACTTTATTGGGTTCTTTCCTGGAGTTGAAGAGTTCCACTAAACATGCCAAATGAAGGACCTGCGTGCAATATTATCTACACTACTGGCTTTTAAAACCCCTGTCCGTATGAAAATCCACTGTCTTTCTCTGTATCATACAGCATTTTCACAGTAATCTACGGTATATCTACAGTATGCTACGGTATGCTAGCTCTGTATATACTGTAAATCTCTGTATGCCACTGTATGTATCCCCAGCATGCCACAGTTACATACAGGAGGCCCCGATACGCCTACAGTATGCCACTGTATGGCTACTGTTTCCTACAGACAACTACGGTAAACCACAGTATATGCCACAGTACGCCCCTGCATATGTTCATTGAAGCAAAGAAGAAGTTTACACACTCCCAGAGCACTGGACGGTTACCTAAGATGTGGGATTGTCAATTTAGTGCACAGAGTTACTTACCTAAGAAATTTTTGAACATTATTTTAAACACATGGTAGTATTTTTTTAAAAGTGTTAAGAGACTAATTGTGTTCTTTTATAACTCTGAAATAACTATGAAATATTAATAAATTGTTCTTCAAAGAATTTTATCTATCAATTTTTAAAATTAATTATTTAATTATTCTTTGGTT
>NW_026940845.1:0-123565 GCF_032062105.1 Saccostrea cuccullata
TAACTAGGTAAACAAAGATCGAAGAACCACGCGGTGTTGACAGTGTGTCAATGAACATTTAAAAGGCAGTTACTATTGAATTCATGTAAATAATAATAAAAAAATCTCCGTAAAAACGTTTATGAGATGATGATTTGTGGATAATTTAATAAGTAGCAATTTTAAGAGTGTGGGGGGAGGGGAATTGGATTTAAAAAGTAATCTCTCTTTCTAGAGAACACCAAACACGCAACGATCGAACGTATCTCGACGATATTAACCGTATTACTACTTTATAAATACCATTACTCACTTTATGTTTATTTTGTAATTATTTCAAAGGCGAATTCCAGCACCGGCTCGCCGGACGTGCGCCCCTCCCCCATCTGATTTTTTAATTTTTCTTGTATTATCTTAAAAATTTAAAATCAACAGGAAAACACCTCTAATTTGTTATAGAGTTCCTCAGTTTCCGGTAGCTTCGCCCCTGGATCGCTCCTCTGGATCCTCACCAGGGCTTTATCCTGGACCCACTGGGGGCTTTAATGCAGCCCCCAGACTTCCCAGTCTTCTACTGCGCCCCCCGCCCCCCACCCACTTTTTGAGATTCCTGGATCCGCCGCTGAATAAATATTTAGACAGTTTAACTGCTAGTACATATTTTTCACTTCCTTTTTAGATATGAACGACCAATATCGGGTTATTATATTTATTTCGGGTTCCTTATATCGGCACCCTAGATGGGAACTTGCATCTATTGTTAAATTGTTCTCAGCTCTTGCAAAAACGTCGTATTGATATAATTGTTACAACCTATAAGTATGGCACGCCAAATTCACAAAAATGAGCTTAACATAGTTTCACACTTGATAAACTAGATTTATCAGCTGTAAACTATAGTTTAAAAACTATGGCACGCCAAATTCACAAAAATGAGATAAACCTAGTTTCACAATTGATAAACTAGGTTTATCGACTGTAAACTATACTTTACAAACCGTAAACTATAGTTAACGATTCGTTAAGTATAGTTTTCATCTGTAAAACTATATTTAACGGTTGTTAACTATACTTTACGAATGCTAATCTAAGTTTATCTGTCTGAACAAAGCGTTAAAAATAGATTTTGTTGATAAACATAAATTCACGTTTGTAAACTATAGTTTACAATCGTAAACTATAGTTAAGAGTTGTTAATCATACTTTCACAAATCGTGAAACTATATTTATCAGGTCGTTAACTATAGTTAACGGTTTGTAAACTATAGTTTACAAATCGTGAAACTGTATTTATCAGATAATCTATGTTTTGCAATCGCAAATGATTGTTTTCGATGTTAAGTATAGTTTACGGTTGTGAAACATAGATTTTCGCGTTAACTATGGTTTACAGATGTAAAATATAGATTAACATTGTTAACTGTAGTTTACAGTCCGTAAACTATAGTTTACAACCGATGAACCTAGTTTATCGACTGTGAAACTATGTTTTGCTCATTTTTGTGGATTTGGCGTGCCATAAAAAACCGTAAACTATAGTTAACAATTCCTTAACTGCAGTTTTATCTGTAAAACTATATTAAACAGTTGTTAACTATAGTTTACGAATGCTAATCTAAGTTTATCTGTCTGTAAGAAAACGTTAACAATAGATTTTGTTGATAAACATAGATTCACGTCTGTAAACTATACATGTAATTTACAATCGAGAACTATAGTTAAGAGTTGTTAATCATAGTTTCACAAATCGTGAAACTATATTTATCAGATCGTGAACTACAGTTAAGAGCTGTAAACCATTGTTTACAAAATCGTGAAACTGTATTTATCAGATAATCTATGCTTTGCAACTGCAAATGATTGTTTTCATTGTTAAGTACAATTAACGGTTCTGAAACATAGATTATTACCTTAACTATGGTTTACAGATGTAAAATATAGATTAACGTTCAACTTGTTAACTATAGTTTACAGTCCGTAATCTATAGTTTACAACCGATGAACCTAGTTTATCGAATGTGAAACTATGTTAAGCTCATTTTTGTGAATTTGGCGTGCCATGTATATAACATTATCGTAATAAACAAAGGACATCCTTTAACATTGGCGGATCCAGCCATTTTTGAAAAAAGGGAGAGGGGGTCCAGGTCGGTGTACCCAGCACTCATGCATAGAATCACACCATGGCCACTTCAAGTCCGTAGCTTTATTTATAAGAAGGGGGCTCCAAAAACATTTGACAAGCAAAAAAAAAAACAAAACAAAACAAAACAAATATAAAAAAACCCAGACAAAACATAAAACAAAAAAAACCATATACACCACTTTCTGAAATTGGGAGGGGGTAGAGGGGGGCTTCGTGTCACTTTTCTGTTCGGTACTTTACTTTCAATATTGAATCTGCGTATTTTCCAGCTAAAAAAAGTGTGGAGGGAGCTTCCAAAACCAAATATTATTTAAAACTGCAGCAAAAGATTATTCTCAGAAAAAGTAAGCCCCCTCCTTCTACATACTACAGGTACATTTTAGCATTTTCAATATTGATTAAAAATTTAATAGGCATACTTTTAAAAGTTAGTTACTTCTGAAGATGGTCCAAAAATGGTATAGCTAGAGTTCGCTGGAATCTTCCTTGCATGTTACTTGTGGATCTTCAGAGCCCTTACACGGGGTTTTGAAGGTACAAAGAGGAAAGCAAATAAGCGAAAATCTAAAGATCTATCGAGCAGAAAGGACAGCGATTTTTTTTATTTTTCAAATGAATAGACATATAAATATCTATTACAGAATAGCTATTCTCTCTCTCTCTCTCTCTCTCTCTCTCTCTCTCTCTCTCTCTCTCTCTCTCTCTCTCTCTCTCTCTCTCTGTGTGTGTGTGTGTGTGTGAGGGTGAGGGTGTGTGTGTGTGTGTGTGTGTGTGTGTGCTTACAAAAATAAGTTAGGGTTCAAACCCCCCGGAACCCCCCTCTGGTCTGCCAATGCTTTAATATAATATGGATTAATTTTCATTTATTATAAGTTAATTAAAAGGAATCAATAAAAACACACCTGAACATATGCATATATTTATATCATACTGGTACATGGAACACCAAAGCGATTATACTTATCAAATTGACAAAAAAAAAATTATTTTTCTATACGTGTGATTCGTACGTACGTTTCGTCAGTTAAACAGGTAATCACAAAGTAAACATGTTTACCATTCCTAAAACAGATGCTCGTTCGTTACGTGTTTGGTGTTCTCTAGTATGTGAAATGAGAATTAAACCGCCCTATGTCGTATATAAAACGAAACGTCATTATTACGATTGCTTGATCTTTTATAAACCTTTGTGTGAGAGTTTAACTGATTTTACTGGATATTTAGTTTACTAGTTGATGATTTATTGTTATACCCCCCGCTTGAAAAGCGGGAGGGTATATAGTAATCGTTTACCATTCCTAAAACCGATCCGTCCGTCTGTTACGTGTTTGGTGTTCTCCGTCTGTTACGCTTTGGGAATTAATCCGCATCTCCTCTCATACCACTGAATGAAATTTGATGAAACTTTCAGAGAATCTTTATTACATATTGCCATTGTGCACCTCCTCTTTTACTTTTTGATCCGACACATAGTTTGTTTGCCACAGCTTGGACTTTGCCATTATAATTATATGGATATTTAGTTTAGTAGCTTGATGAGTTACCTCTAGTTTATCTTTAAGTTGTTCGACAAAGTCAAATTTCGGTCAAGTCATCAGTTTTGTGAAAATCAAGGGATCATTCTGTCTGAAATGAGCATATATTATTGACATTGGCTAGGGAAAAATGTCTTAAATTACTATTTTTTCAGTGGCATAAGAAATTTAAGAAAAATGGAACTTCCATGTACGTTAATAAAAGGTGTGACTGCCTTTTGGAGGCTCTGTTTTAAGTGTTTATCTTCCAAATGAAAAGCATTAATGGGGGTTGTCTGCTGACGAACTGTTCATGACATTGCTACTAATTTATGAACACCATATGGCAAGATGAGGAGTATTTTGAAATATATGAGTGATAAAATGAAGAAAACTTGTGCGAGAAGATACCCAGGCTTTGCTTGAGAAAAAAAAGGTGAAGAGGGTAGCATTTTGTAGAATTACATATTCGTATCGGACATTAGAGTGAGATGCCTCTATAACGTGACGTGACATATCTAACTTGACGTTGCGTCGAAGTCTCCCCTGGGTTTCACAACTATCCATTTTCAGAAAGCTCGTGTCTTGAAAAGCTTGACGTTGCGTCGACGTCCGTCCGTCTGTCCGTCCGTCTGTTACGCTTTGGGGTACCCATCTCTTATCCTCAACTCCTCTTAAACCACGGAGTGAAATTAAATGAAACTTTCACAGAATCTTTATTACAACATTGTACCTCCTATTTTATTTTTTTCAAATAGCCACCCCAAAACATGCAATTTGCCATTATAATCATATGGGAGGCGGGGGGTATCATTTAGTGAGCTCATTGCTCACAGTACCTCTAGTTGGTAATTGGAATGTGATGAAATTTTCCAATATTGTTGCATTATGACTCTATATTATAAATATGCATGTTGTTTGCTTTCATCAAATCGCAATAAAATTTTAGAAAGAAATTCCACGAACTTTTGGATCAACCCTCGTATTGTATAATTTTCAATTTGCATTGTAAATTTTTCATTTGTATTGTATAATTTTTATATTTGTATTCAAAAGGCATTCGAAAATTTCACTTTGTAATTTAACCTAGATCTTTAACTTTGTACAATATACCTATAAGAATCAACTATAAAAATTACGCTTTATAGGATGTTGTCTTGTCACTGTTTAAAATATTGCTTGAAAGGGGACGGGGTTTGAGGTCAATATAAAAATCAAGAAGAATAATTATTATAATGTTCTAAAATACACCATGAGATATTTTTACAATTGAATGAGTGTTTGTTTTAAATGTTGGTGCACCTCTTGTTAGACAGGAATGGTGTGTATCAAGTCGGTGTGTACCCTAAACTAAAGAATGTTCATATCAAAAGGCGTCATATTAAGTAATATTTACATTCAATGCAATTTTCTTTATAAAATCCATTAAAAATTAAAATTTCTAAACGACGTTAAAATCTCTATAACACACGCGAAACCTTGTCACCGCGCGTTAGAATACACAGTAGGAACTACTAGTATATCATTTTAAATACTCTAGGAACACCAAAATGTACATTGTTTTGACACAATTTAATAAAAAAATTGTTAAATTAATTAACGTAAAAATACAACAAATGTGCGCTTAAGATTAATTTGTCACTTCGCAATGTTCGTTTAAATTTGTGTTATTTAACTCTGCAACGTCACAAACGTCAAAAACGGCTTTTACGTTTATAAGCACACCAGTTTTGGAGGGCGCAAAATTCACATTAAAGATTACCCAAATAAACAATTATAAAGAGGAAAAATTAGAGAATGTAAATATAAGCATTGAATTCATATTTTGGGATGTCTTCGGTCCTATAACACACCTGGCCATGCCGACAAATTATCAATTCAATTTGTCAGCACGGCCATGTGTGTTATACACTGTAGGACCGAAGACATCCCAAAATATGAATTCAATGCTTATATTTACATTCTCTAATTTTTGCTTATCAAAAGTCATTAAATGAAACTTGTAAAATGATAAAAGAGTTAACTTTCTTTCTTTCTTTTTTTTTTTTTTTTTTTTTTTTTTTTTTATTTTTTTTTTTGCTTTTATGCAATAAAAGAAAAGTCATATTGAATTAAAAATTTGAAATATCAATGACTTTTCCATTTTCCAAAAAATCTACACACATTTGTACTAGTTATAACAAATATGAAACACACAAGTTATTTACATGTTTTTACTGTAACAAATTAAAGGATTCAGAACATAGAAAAGTCTACCGTAACAAACCAAAGTTTCTTCTCAATTCATTAAAATGTTAATTTCCCTAAAAATGTCATTAATTATGCTTGACTTTCTGCAAATGTATTTTCCGTTTCTTCAATGCTGAATTGTCCAGCTGGAGACTTGGTGACTTTGGAGTAGCCGAAGTTAATCGTTCTCTGTCGGGAGGGACTGAAAGAGGACGCGTAGGTACTGCGGGGATCAGGGCGGCGCAGACGACCACACATGGTTTGTCTGAATGCTTGTCTGTATTTTTTCGACATCAGGTTGTATAGGATAGGATTAATGGTAGCACTGAAGAAGTACAGCACGCCTACAATAAACAACATCTTATGACAATCAAACAAAATGTTGCTCAGGCTAGCTAGAAAAATAATTTCTTCTTTTAAAAAGAGCCCAACCCTTATGATAGGTACTACCTGACAGGAAGAACACGTGATTTTGGAGTTCTAGAAGCTCGGGTGTCCATTGCTCTTTCTTCATGTAGATAGTCCACAGACGCTGAGCGTGGAATGGTGCCCAACAGGCGAAGAACGCTATCACCACGGCAACTAAAATGACAGTTACCCAAATCAGGTTATGTGCATTTATATTTTGAAAGCAATTACATAATTGAAGTATTCACGAACAATTCCTATACCTAGCATTTTTAGTACGGATTTTCGAGCCTGAGTTACACTATACACTTTCTTTCTTTTCTGTGCTATACATTCTACTCCTGAAGAATTCTGCTGAACCCCAACCACCTCTGACTTGTAGAGCGTGACTCCGATGCGGATATAGATGAGAGTTATAAGAGTCATGGGTAACACAAAAAACACAAATGTTGATAACTGAAGGAACAGCTGCATAAGTTCGCGCCATTCTATAGGAAAGCTGCAGACAACTGAAGCCAGAAGGGGTTCTGACGTCACGGGATGGACCAAGGCGTAAAACGTTCGAGTGTGTATCGGATAAGGCAGGGCACAGAGGCAGGATAGAACCCATATCACTATTATCTCCTTTATGGCTCGGGACAAATTGGAGAGTTTTTGTAATTTCATTGGATGACATATTGCTGCCCATCTTTCAAACGTGAAGGCAGTGATGGTAAGAATGGATGCATACGCAGACATTTCCGTGATAAAGGCTTTGATGATACAGAAGCCCTCTCCGAGCCGCCAGGGGTAGGCCTCCCACACCATGTAAAGCTCCTGAGGTAGAGCTGAAAATATACAAAAAGTGTCAATTATTCTATCCTTCCCTTCAAATATAATGAATAAAATAATTAATTATATTTTTATTTAATAAAAGAGATATAAATGCCTGTTTTCATTTTCAGGGTCAAACAGTATAATCATGTTTTGTAGACTTTACCTTTCGTCAGAATAAGATATCGTAACATTATGTGAATAAAATTATTAATATTTCCTGTATTTGGAACAAAAGTTCAGGTGACTGTATATCAGCAGATTTAATAGAACCTAGGTGTTTTACATTGTACATGTTTGAAGTTACAATAAGAGCATATATGCTTTATCGTGTTGCATTTCTTCATATTTTATTTGTGATGCATTTTCATTTAGTACGGTCCATTAATTTGAAACTCAAAAATATTTTCTGAATTTCCCGAATAATTTTACATGGCTGATTGGAAGTTGTTTAAAACCAGTTCTGGAGGATTACTTGGAGTGTAACAACAGCACTCTGATTCAGTATAATATATTGTGTCGATAATTTTATTGATTATAATATGTTGTACTTAGTCACTGCAATCGTAAAGAAAAATTATACATTTATCAGATTCAATCTGATCGAATGCACAAAACACATTAATAATTCGATATCACTGTATTTCTAGTTCTTTATCTGATAAAAAACTGTGAATTTAGTGTCTCCATAAATAACGTTTTAGACTGCTATAGACTGAATTAAGCATTTTAATGAATTTGCTATTTTTGATCAACTTGTGTGAAATGTTTAATGACTATCGTCATCGAAAAAAAAGTTTTATCATGTAGCTTTATTACAAGTTTGAAAATTAAGGACAGATGATACAAACAATTTTTTTCTTTGAAAAAGATTAAATATCATGTCACAAGTTTAGAAAAGTGGATATTTCTTAGAATATTTTCTCCTAAGAATTGGAAAATGAAATAGACTAGGAAAATATTAGTAATATTTCAATAAAAAAAAACAAATATAGACAAATCACATTCAGTAAAGGTTTACTGGTGAAAACAAATTTCAGAATATGTTACCTTGGTGCTAAAAGTGTAGTATAAACTTTAGAAAAATATACCAAGCCAGGTGAATTTTAAGAGGAGGAACAAAATGAGAAAAAATTAGCAATATCACATAAGCTGATTTTTACAACTTAGCTTTTCCTAATAAAATTCACCTGGCTTGGTATATTTTTCTTCAGTTTATATTACACTGTAAGCACCAAGATAACATATTCTGAAATTTGTTTTCACCTGTAAACCTTTACTGAATGTGATTTGTCTATATTTGTTTTTTCATTGAAATATTACTAATATTTTCCAAGTGTTTTTCATATTCCAGTTCTTAGGAGAACAAAATATAAGAACCATCCACTTTTCTAAACTTGTGACATGATATTTAATCTTTTTCAAAGAAAAAATTTGTTTGTATCATCTGTCCTTAAAAGTATTATAATTAATGGTTTAACGAGCAACAAACCGATGAAAATGTAAAAGGAAGAAATTGACTTTGCCAGAATTTTTAAAAGATGCTAGTCCCGTAAAATCCTGCACATTCGCTACTCTCAGACCAAATATGAAGTCTACATGTTGTTCACTTTACAGATTGTAAAAAGATTAAAGCCGCTAAGTCCGATTCTAATCGCAAAAAAATATATTCCTTTTTCTTCTTGAAAAATAATTGTCCATGAATTGTTTAACTTTTGTCAAATTATATCCCAAAAGTCTTTTTCTTTTAAAAGATACCAAAATTCAAAAGTTAAAAAAATAATTTTTGTTAGGTCACACAAAAAATAAACCTATGACGATATCTATTATTGCAAACGTGTGAAATCACCTTCGAAAATTGAATATATCGCTTACATTTGTATATCTAGATTTATGAAGAACAAACCCGAGCATTTTTTTCACAACAAAGTACATGTACTTAATATAACCTGTACACGGACAATATTTTAGCCTTCGTTACTAAACTTCCTTTAAAAAAATCTTTAAAAATATCTGATTTTCCTTTATTCTTTTAAATGTGCATATTAAGTCAAAAATTACTGTGGATTATATTCAGTTAATTTCTTAATTTCTAATAAATATATCATGACTTAGGCTTCTACATTATGTACAAATGGAAAAAAATACTCGGGTTTGTTCTTCATAATTTAGATAAAACCGATAAATTTATTATTTTTTTTTACAAAGGTGACTTCAAGACATATCTTAACTTCCCGCCAGGAACTTCTGTTTGTCAATAAGGTAATTGATCTATGTTTTCCTTGTCAGGATTGTTGTAATAAACTATTAATTAATCTTATAATTTATTTTTATACATTTTCTATATAATGACGTACTTTTATTGTGTAAGATAATATGTGCTTGTTTCGGATTAAGCGGCTTTAAGGATATCCGATCCTCAACCAGGAAGGATAACTCCAAAAATTAATATTTAATTTGAAATGCATCAAAATGAAGTTTGAAAATGAAATTTTTTCATGCAACAATTTTCATATTATTCATCTTTATAAGATTCAAGGTTTTTGGAAGTCTTAGAAAAGGTCTTATAAAAGTTGACATTTGTACCCTTTAAAAGGAAAAAAAATTAAAACAGTTTTAGAGAAATAAAATTTTCTTGAATCCAGCCTTAGATACCAGTGCTTATAAGCATGATATGAAATAAGAAGTGATTTGTGTTGTATTGCAATGATAGCAAAAGCCTTTTTCACTATGTTTTATAGAATACATGACGGAAGACCAAAAATACCAAATAAGTATGAAAATCATGACAATTTCTCTGAATGCCTGGATACCTATCGTTTTTTAACCTAAAATATATTTGTTGATCAATTTGCAATTAGAAAATACATTGCTGATATTCCCAATTCGCCTTTTCTGCAAAAATATTGGAGATTTGATCATTTTCCCTATATAATATGATTAACTTTAATGTTTAACTTTAAGGAAATACTGTGGATAAATTTACGTAATTTTGTGGATTCAGAGATACTTTTATGAGTAGTTTTGATTACTTAACTGCTAATTTTATAAACCTGAGGATAGGACTACCTTAAGTTGTTATCAGATAAATAAACTTCTACCAGTGCTTTCAGTTCTTTGATATATTGAATACTGTGTATAAAGATGCCTTTTTTAAGGGAGGAGGGTCTCACGATTCTGCTCATAAATGTCAAATTAATTTTACAGGACACATAAATGTATTTGCAAAGAAATATTTTGTAGAATCGTATATCGCTTGTTCCTCCGTGTCTGTTTCAGTTTAACAGTACTCCACTCCAGAGTCTCACTCGAGATAAATAGACCAATTTCATCAAACACATAATCCAATAATAAAATTCTACACGGATGGGGTTTTATAGAATTAAGAAAAACATGACCTGCTGCTTAGAACTAATGTTAAAATAATCACGTATAATTGTGGAAGAGGTTACACCCGTGTCAAAACCATTAACATCAAATAGTATTACCGTCGTATCAAATCTTCATACCAAAAATGATAATCACGTTTGTTCTTTTCAAAATCTTCTGTTTAAGAATTAACAACATGAGATGTTTTCCGTATAAATTTGTTTCCCGTGGCTAATCTCGCTTGCTGTTCAGCCACACAGAGTTTGACAGTTTGTACAAATGAAACCAATCAACACTTTAACCGAGTCTTCCCAGTAATATGCAATAAGCACGATCTGCGGTCAAGTGAAAAAGAAACGTCCAAAGGAGCCGTCACTGAAGTTCCGATTTTGTTAAGTAATTAGAAGCTCGCGCGAGCTCTAGCACATCCCTTTATTTGACTTGCCAGGCAAATACTATAACGTACGTCAACGATTTTCGATGTACGTCCAGATTAACACAAGTCTAAGCTTTCCAGATCTGACAATATACTCCTAATTTTTACATATTTTGCGGATGAAATCAGGGCGCTTTTGCGTTGAATATCGTTCATCGATTGTTTAAGACTCCTGAGCAATGGTACATGTACAGCTGCATTTCATCAAATTAAATATCATTTAAGACCTCTTGCTACAAACATACTTTTTCCAAAAATTAAAACATATGAATGAATTATGCTTATATATTTATGAGTAAAAGATTAATTCCAATCCATGCATTCAACTTTCATGCCCGGGGCCTATAGAGTTTCTCATGTCCGTCTTCTGTCCCGCTCTGCGTTTAGCTCAGGTCAAAGCTAAAAAAAAACTTTTTTTAATCAAACTTCCTATGCTGATAGATATTGATGAGAAGTACTCAACTGCATCAACATTTTTTGACCGTGACCTTTCCTTTGACGTCACTTTTCTTAAATCATTGATTAGCTCAGTTTTAAAGAAATCTTAGTGTATTATAGTGTAATCAAGCTTCATTTGCTGATACAAACTCATGTACATGTAGGCTATTCAACTGTTTTGACCGTCAGTTTTCCTTTGACCTTAAATTAGTGTTTAGCCCAAATTCAAAGAAATCGTACCTGTAGGATACTGCAATCAAACTTCCTATGCTGATAGATATTGGTGAGATGTTTTACTGCATCCGCATTTTTATATTTGACCCTGACCTTTGCCTTGACTTTTATAGTGTAATCAAACTTCATATACGTTTATATAAAACAATTTAAAATATTTATTCCAATACATATAAACCAAATGCTGATCTTTAAATCTTTACCAGATAATATCTAACGCATGGCTTATGACGGCGAGCTCACAACATTTTCTTTGAATTCACATAAAAGTGAGGATTTTCATAGGATCGGTGAATATCTTCATTAAAATTTAACTCTCTTTGACGAGGCTTTCAAAGCTTATTCAATAAAAGTTTGATCTTTTGATGAAATGCATTAGAGAATCTTCTCACTCACAAACTATTAATGTATTAAACATCAACATAAAGCATTGTTTTGACTACACTCATTTTATCTAGATTTCCTGTGATCAGCTGCAGTGGCCGTCGAGGGAGTACATGCTCTTTACTTCACCAAACTAATCAATTGATGCAAAGACAACAAATGACAGAGATTTCAGGAGGTCAATACCTCTATCCATTATTGTGTCAAATGGCTCGAGTTTGATCTCTATCTCTCGGAAGCTTAAGCTGTCAAAAACGATTCTTTATCGAATGGACCAAAGAGAATGTGTGCATGCATATACATATAATATTTTGGCATAAAATTTACATTAAAAACGAAAACATAACTCTATAAGAATATGTTCGCCAAGGATTTTAATGTATAGAAACACGCATAATAACGCATCACAGACGAAAATATGCATAAAACTTATATAAATGGTAACACATGAAATGCACTCCGAGGATGAACATGTAGTACGAATTTCAGTGCAACAAAATTTAAAGTTTTTAATTGAAAGTTGGGAAAAGAGAACGAATGTTGGGATCGAGAGGGAGAGGGAGGGAGAGAGGGGACAGAAATACAAGTATTCACTGTATTCAAAACTTGATTCAAATGTAGTGCATACTGATTAATTGTTAAAATTCTGACGCAACTGTTTTATTTGTGACAAATTTCACTTTCTTTATCTATGTAACAATACACCATTATTATCTACATTCCGTATTTAAATATTTATCTCCTCAATGATTTGATACACAAGAGCATGTGCTACGTGCAAACAATTACTAAACCTGGACTAAAGCTGATGACAAATAAGTTGATAATCCAAGGAACGAATATGAATTCCTTTACCCAACAAATAACAAAAAGATGGCAGATATTTTTACCTAGAGACATATTCTATCAATTCTCAAACTGTTGTTGAAGATGAACATCTTTTATTTGCATGTCCTCTTTATAAGCAACTACGAAGTGAATATTGTACACTTTTTAACACTTCATGTCTATCTTATGAAATTCTGAATCCAGGATATGCTAAATTAACATAAGATATTTGTAACTTCATAATAATGCATTTAATGAGAGAATATCTACGTGACTTTATTTGTATACTGTATCACTGGAGACTTATTTGGTTTTTGTCAATTAAATTGAATTAAAAAAAATAATTTAAAATAAGACATATGTCAAAATAACTTCACAAAATAATGTTCTTTCCGTGGTATTTCTCTAAATGATTTCAGAGTAAAATATGCTAAGGATATCTGATTTCCGCCTCTCGTGTTATCTATGGCAAAATGATTCCAAGTGGGTCTTACATTAGGTCGAAAGGTCATGGACGTGATTTTATGACAAGCTTAATTTTAGAACTCATTTCTTATTGATCAAAGAAACCGTGTAACTGTAGACATAAATCAATCTTAATATTAGATCAAACATCAAATTCAAGGTCATCTGGTCAGCTACCCTCAGTATCCTGGTAATTATAAGATTTTGATAATTAAGATTTGTAACATCCACATTGTAAATAAATATCAATTCATGTCTCTTATATTCAAAAGTTACAGAATGAAAGTACAGGGTAGAAGGCAGGATAGACGAGAGAAACAAAATAAAATACTCATTAGCTTTACTTTTTGCTTAACAATATGAAATTCAATGAAGGTTACGCGATTCTTCACGAAATAAAGTTTCGCGTTATAACGCGAAAATTTGGCGTTCAATCGCTTTTTTCACGCGAAAGTTTCGCGTTGTAAATCGATTTTTCTTTCAACCAACTTAAAAGAGCTCAATTGGCTTCCGTAGTCCCCTCCCCCTCCCCCTCCCACACACACACAAAATGGTTTTGCTCTCTATGGGCCTGATACTAGTAAATGTCAGTGTTTTTTTTTATCCTGAACAAATGTCTCATAATGATTGTCTTTTAAAAAAAAATAAATCATTGGTTTAAATAATGTTCAACTTACACTGGAAATCACAGGCACTTGTTTCGTATACGGGGTACCCCCTACTTATATTTACCACAAGGTACCTAACTCATTTTCAGGCACCCCCACTTCAAACTCGTATTTTGTTAATAAATCAATCATTAACCTACTTTAAAATGACATCGCTCGCTTCAAGAGACTTTTTACTTGTCAATAAAACGTTTTAGACGTCTCTGATCGAGCTTCTTTATTATAAACTACTCATTTATTCCTCGAATATATTTTAAGACTTTTCTTGGGATATAAGTATTTCCGGTTGGGGTTAAGATTTAGGATAAAACTAGAGACCTCAGAATGGAATACTCGGAAGCCTCTGGTTTTATCGTACCCTCAACCGGAAGTTGTATCCTGATAAAAGTCTTAAAGTGTATCGAGGTAATTTTCGAGGAATAAATGAGTGGTTTACAATAAAGAGGCTCGACCACATGGACGTCTGAAACGATTTAATTGAAAAGAAAAAAGTATATTGAACGATGTCCTTTTTTAAGTAGGTTTTAATCTAATATATTAACAAAATTCGAGCTGGAAGCGGGGGTGCCTGAAAATAAGTTAGGTACCTTGTGGTAAACATACGTAGGGGTACCCCGTATACGAAACAAGAGGCCCATGGGCCACATCGCTCACCTGAGAAACTTTGGCCATGCTGTTCTTTATCAGATTTCCCCCCTTTGTAATAGCAATTGTGACCAAGCCCTATCCCCAGGGGTAATGATTTGGACAATTTAGAATCTATACTATCCCAATATTCACATATTTATTTTTTTCCATTTTTCCATATATATTTCAATGTAAAACTTGGATTGCCCATTATGGCCCGCCCTACCCCATCGGTCATGATTTGGACAATTTAGAATCTACATTATTCCAGGATGCTTCCACATAAGTTTCAGCTTTTCTGGCCCAGTGGTTCGTAGAAGAAGAATTTTAAAGTTTTTTCCTATATATTTCTATGTAAAACTTGGATTCCCTATTGTGGCCCCGCCCTACCTCCGGGGGTCATGATTTCTAAAATTTAGAATTTACACTATCTAAGGATGCTTCCACATAAGTTTCAGCTTTTCTGGCCCAGTGGTTCTTGAGAAGAAGATTTTTAACGTTTTTTTTATATATATATTTCTATGTAAATTTTGGATTCCCTATTGTGGCCCCGCCCTACCCCCGGGGGTCATGATTTGAACAATTTAGAATCTACACTACCCCAGGATGCTTCTATATAAGTTTCAGCTTTTCTGGCCAAGTGATTCTTGAGAAGAAGATTTTTAAAGTTTTTTCCTATATATTTCTATGCAAAAACGTGGCGCAGTGGTTGGCACCGTCTACCCCCGGGAGTCACGAGTAAGGAGTTAATCCTTACGTCGCGGGATGCTTCCACATGTGGGACTTTTCTGAGCCCAGTGGTCCTTCGGATGAGACCGTATAAACCGTTTTTCCCGTATATAGGTGCTATGTAAAAAGATTCCCTGCTCATTGGCCCACAGTGCCGAGTACAGGACAAAATTTTGAGCTTTACCGGCAAGTGGTGGCTTCCATATAGGTGAAAGCTTTTCGAGCCATGTGGACGTTAAACAAGATTTTTAAAGTTTTTTTTATATATTTCTATGTAAAATTTGGGATTCCCTATTGTGGCCCCGCCCTACCCCCGGGGGTCATGATTTGAACAATTTAGAATCTACACTACCCCAGGATGTTTCCACATAAATTTCAGCTTTTCTGGTCCAGTGGTTCTTGAGAAGAAGATTTTTAAAGTTTTTTCCTATATATTTCTATGCAAAAACTTGGATTCCCTATTGTGGCACCGCCCTACCCCCGGGGGTCACGATTTCTACAATTTAGAATCTACACTACCCTCGGATGCTTCCACATAAGTTTCAGCTTTTCTGGCCCAGTGGTTCTTGAGAAGAAGATTTTCAAAGATTTTTCCAATATATTTCTATGTAAAACTTTGATTCCCCAGTGTGGCCCCGCCCAGTTCCCGGGGGTCATGATTTGAACAATTTAGAATCTACACTACCCAAGGATGCTTTCACATAAGTTTCAGCTTTTCTGGCCCAGTGGTTCTTGAGAAGAAGATTTTTTAATGACACCACCCTATTTTTATATTTTCTTGATTATCTCCCCTTGGAAAGAGACTTGGCCCTTGATTTTTTTACAATTTAAATTTCCCTTCACCCAAGGATGCTTTTTACCAAGTTTGGTTAAAATTGGCCCAGTGGTTCTTGAGAAGAAGTTGAAAATGTGAAAAGTTTGCAGACGGACGGACGGACAGCTAGACAGACAGACGGACGGACGACGCACAACGGGTGATCAGAAAAGCTCACTTGAGCTTTCAGCTCAGGTGAGCGAACAAATGCCTGTGCTGGAAATAGTCATCTTTCCTTTAAAAAGAGTGATAAATTGATTGATTATATGTTGTTTTATACGTCCCATTTTAGAATTCTTCACTCATGTACGATAGACTACGAGGGGTGATCAAAAAGTTCGCGAACGATCTTTTTATCTACAAAACTACAATTCAGATTAGAATAAAATTTGGTACACACATAGCCATACATGTTCTATAAATAACATATCCTGAATGATGTTTTTGCCCGTTGTTTGTGACGTCACTACGTGAAAATGACGTCAATATGTAGATGACTTTGGACAAAATTGGTTGCTTCGATCGTACTCGTTCAACGAACGGCTGTAAAGTTTACGGCATTAGAAATTCCTTAACTGGATTTATCATTTGAGTGAAGGGAAAGAGATGTTTGAAAATGATATTTTTTCTGTTGCCCAGTGAAAGCACGTTTAAAAAGAGATGAGTTTTTAATTAAGCAGTTTGTTATGAAAGACCTCCAATTTACAGTTTGAAAAATATGTGAATATATTAACTATAATATAATCATTAAATACCTAAGACATCGTTTAAACATATTAGATATGATGATAAGGCAATGACAATGACAATGAATTTATTCTCATAAACTAATGATTCACTTATCTCGAATTCAAGGTTATCATTATTATCAAAATATTACTATTCACATCCAAATGTGTATAAGTTTGATCAACTTTTTAATACAAAAAATACAGTTAAATTGACAAAAACATTACAATTAAATAAGTAGTGAAATTCATCACCAATTTCATTTTTGGAACATGATTTACAAATTCTGTTTTCTCTTGGTACATTATGCCATCTTCCAACTTCAATTGGTAATTTATTACTACAAGTTCTAAACCTACAAAATATTTTCCAGTACTTAAAAGGCAAAGATACTAAATAATTTTCTAAACAAAATGAAGTTTTATATATTCTGTAAGGAGACACCGGTACTTTATTCACCTTGAATAAACGACTCTCCCGGAGAGGACTAATTTAAAATAACACTGAAATCAAATCGTTTGTTTTATGGAAGTTATTCAATTATTTCGCGAACTTTTTGATCACCCCTCGTAGAGACGTCATCATACATGTATACCGCTGAAGGGCTTCAAATTCTGACCTTAGCTCGGCACCCAGGGCCATTAAGCAACGAGGCCTCTATATCGTGCCAACGCCATCCGTACGTGAAACGGGGCCCCGGTTTCTAGGTCTCCTTCGAATGACCTGCAACTTTCACTTGAAAGTGCCGAGCTCATGATGAAGAAACAGTCGCTACCTTTTTTGATAGATTTAAGTCGAAATTCGAACTCCGATAACGGAATGAAATGGAAGCTTTTACAAAATGCAGCTAAGCTTGAAGTACTGAATCAAGATCTTTTTTTTTCCTATACCTTCAAGAACATGATTAAGTTCCTTCATTCTCATACATGTTAAATTTAATCCACAATATAATATAGATCAGCTCTAGATATTGAGTAGACTGTGTAGAAAGTATACACAAATGATAAATGATATAAAACACATTTCCTCCTGAGATAAGAGCAAATAATTTGTAAATCGGTGACTAGAGGATTTTTATTGTTATATTCTGAACTTTGTGCCTTAGGGAACAAAGCGATACTGTGGTAAAGAGCAGTAAATACTCGTAGAACGGAGTATATTCTTATTTACAGAGCAATACCCGTGTTAGGGACAAAGCGATTCTCGTCGGACAGGAGAATACTGGTGGGACAGAGCATTAGTCACAGGGCAGAGGCTACTTGTTGTATAAGCAATACTCGTGGTGTAGAGCGGTTAAATACTCGTGGGACAGAGCATTAGTCACAGGGCAGATGCTACTTGTTGTATAAGCAATACTCGTAGTATAGAGCGGTTAAATACTCGTGGGACAGAGCATTAGTCACAGGGCAGAGGCCACTTGTTGTATAAGCAATACTCGTGGTATAGAGCGGTTAAATACTCGTGGGACAGAGCATTAGTCACAGGGCAGAGGCTACTTGTTGTATAAGCAATACTCGTGGTATAGAGCGGTTAAATACTCGTGGGACAGAGCATTAGTCACAGGGCAGATGCTACTTGTTGTATAAGCAATACTCGTAGTATAGAGCGGTTAAATACTCGTGGGACAGAGCATTAGTCACAGGGCAGAGGCCACTTGTTGTATAAGCAATACTCGTGGTGTAGAGCGGTTAAATACTCGTGGGACAGAGCATTAGTCACAGGGCAGAGGCTACTTGTTGTATAAGCAATACTCGTGGTATAGAGCGGTTAAATACTCGTGGGACAGAGCATTAGTCACAGGGCAGAGGCTACTTGTTGTATAAGCAATACTCGTGGTATAGAGCGGTTAAATACTCGTGGGACAGAGCATTAGTCACAGGGCAGAGGCTACTTGTTGTATAAGCAATACTCGTGGTACAGAGCGGTTAAATACTCGTGGGCAGAGCAATAGTCACAGGGCAGTTGCTACTTGTTGTATAAGCAATACTCGTGGTATAGAGCGGTTAAATACTCGTGGGACAGAGCATTAGTCACAGGGCAGAGGCTACTTGTTGTATAAGCAATACTCGTGGTATAGAGCGGTTAAATACTCGTGGGACAGAGCATTAGTCACAGGGCAGAGGCTACTTGTTGTATAAGCAATACTCGTGGTATAGAGCGGTTAAATACTCGTGGGACAGAGCAATAGTCACAGGGCAGATGCTACTTGTTGTATAAGCAATACTCGTGGTATAGAGCGGTTAAATACTCGTGGGACAGAGCAATAGTCACAGGGCAGATGCTACTTGTTGTATAAGCAATACTCGTGGTACAGAGCGGTTAAATACTCGTGGGACAGAGCAATAGTCACAGGGCAGAGGCTACTTGTTGTATAAGCAATACTCGTGGTATAGAGCGGTTAAATACTCGTGGGACAGAGCAATAGTCACAGGGCAGATGCTACTTGTTGTATAAGCAATACTCGTGGTATAGAGCGGTTAAATACTCGTGGGACAGAGCAATAGTCACAGGGCAGATACTGTAGAAGTACTTTTTTCCGCGTGGTATTAATTTACGCTATGTACGCGGTCACAAACTTTCCGCGGAAATTTGCCCAAGCGTACTTAATATAAATGTAAGGCAAATAGTGACAATCTAAGAAATCCGCGTAATTTTCTACCCGCGGATTAAACTGGAATTGAGACTCCGCGGAATTATGACCTCGTGGAAAAAAGTACGTCTACAGTACTACTTGTTGTTTAAGCAATACTCGTGGTATAGAGCGGTTAAATACTCGTGGGACAGAGCAATAGTCACAGGGCAGATGCTACTTGTTGTATAAGCAATACTCGTGGTACAGAGCGGTTAAGACGCCAAAGCGACAAAAATGTCGTTTACTGTGTCAACGCCAAACCGACAAAAATGTCGTTTTCCAAAAAAAATATTTACTTTATCTTTTATTTGCCATTTATCTTTTGTGTAATTAAACAAAGTCATATCTAAATTTTGACACAAGTATAGGCCTTTATTTTTGTATATGTACTGGTCTTTATATGACGTCATTTTGTTACGTTGACGTTGAATTGTGACGTCAGGTTATGAGTGAGTACGCTAGCGTTGAAAAAAACAAAGTATGGCGCACCATGCGGACATTACTTCTGACATAGATTCGGACGTGTTCGATTCCGATGATGATGATAATGAAGAATTTACTACATTTCGAGGTCCGTGGTTTAATGTAGTGGATCCTAACCCTGATTTCCAAGAAGAAACAGGGCCCGTCAATTTTGATCCAGGTATGTCAAGTTTGGAGTTTTTCATGAAGTTTCTCCAGCATGATCAACACGACATTGTTGATATTCTTGTAAGGGAGACAAACCGTTATGCAGATCAGGAGATATCAAGAAGAAGCAGGCCCCCCATGATTTTAGGTCCACATTCACGGTTCCGTGATTGGTATCCCGTAACCCGAGAGGAGATGTTGGCTTTTATGGGCATTGTGTTGAGCATGGGGGTAGTGAAGAAACCAACATATGAATCTTATGGGAGAGTAATACACGTGCTTGGTCAATGGAAACTCCAAATTTTTCCCAAATCATGGCTAGAAATCGATTTCAAGCCATACTGCAGTTTCTCCATTGCAATGATAACACAACGGCAGCAGAACCTGGGGAAATTGGGTATGATCCACTTCACAAAATTTCTCCAATCATTGAGTTTTTCAACGAAACCTTCAGCCGAAATTACAAGTATGTTTTCAATATAATACATATACACATAGATATATGTATCTTAATTTTTTCCTCACGAGGAAAATGAGCAAATCGAAGTTAAAAATTATAATGTGAACAAAATTTTATATATATCTCAGTATTCAGCCCTTTTTGTGCTGCCATTATTGTTGTAATTTTCTATATGTGGATCCAAAGATATTTGACGTTCGAACATTTCGTACATATTACAAAACCTGTATTTTTCACGAATATCTTACTTGTTGTATTGTACATCTTTGATTTGTACCTCTATGGTAGAAATGCTTCATATTTTGTCATGGTATGATATTTATATATTATTTAAATGTGAAATAACTGAATATCCTCCTGGGGTCGGTGAATAAATATACTAAGTACTCGTATATAAAGTTTTGAACGACAGAATGTTGATGTTAAACGCAGTCAGGTTATTGTCTTTAATACCCCCCCCCCCTTTTATGTGTCAATTTTTTTAAAATTTCTTTTTAAGAATTCAGTAAAAATCTGCAAATGAGAGCTTCCTGTTAACACATATTTTTTAATCATAAACTTATTTATCTGTCAGGATTTTATTTTGTTTTTCAAATAAAGGCTTAACCGGGATGTTTGTGTAGATGAAAGAATAGTAGGTTTTAAAGGAAGGCATCAACTCAAACAATACATCTCAAATAAGAAGGCACACAGATGGGGGATCAAACTTTGGGTGCTGTCCGACTCCACTTCTGGGTACACTCATCACATTAACGTATACAAAGGCAGGAGAAATGAGCGACGCAATCCAAACGGACAAGTAAGTGCTTTTGACAGAATAATAATAATTGTAACTGTTAAGAAAGTATTTGACACGAAATTTCATTAAAAAAGTATATTCTCACTGCGATGATGCAGTATCCTGCAAGTAGAGCTATTTGTTAAGTCACGTGCTCTGATCTTGACTTATGGGTGTGGTCCTGCTTTTCTGTATTTTTGTTTTCAAATCTCAAGCATCATGCATTTACGTGAGTACTCTGGTATGCTTTTTCCGCGAGAACTTGAAACTGATTTTCCGCTATTTGATTTACACGGGCTTATGTAGATTTGAAATGTCTTTTCCATAAAAAAAAACAAAAACAAGTCGAAAAATTCTGTTCCGCGTCTTTTCTATTATTTGTATATCTTGCTAAACTATGATTTTATTTCGAGGAATTTAACAAACAGCGGCAAATTTTTATTTGTCAATTAATTCAATGCTTAGAAGACTTTGTGATTTTAAAAAATAACTAAAAGATTTTTTTTAGCAGATTTCATATTTAGAAGCTAAAGAGTATAAGATCAATTAATACCATAGTATAACACTAAGTGAAAATCACGCGAACTCGTATATGTTGTAGGGTTATCAAGTAATGGACTTGATGGAACCCCATTTCTACAAAGAGCATCATGTCACTTTCGACAGTTTTTTCACCAGCCCCAGACTGGTATACGATCTCTTGGACAAGGACACCCATAGTACAGGAACAGTTATCAAGTCTCGAAAGGATATGCCTTCCAGTTTTAAGAACCCAGCAATGCAGAGAGGAGATGTGAATGTTAAGACACGTGCTGGAGTGATGGCTGTACAGTGGGCGGACAGGAGAGTTGTATCTTTGTTGACCACTACTGGTTCTGCAAGGTATTGAATTTAATGAATCTCTTGAGACTGTAGCTCTGTTGGTTTGTAATGAAATTAAATAGTGATGAAAACATTTTTTTTTCATAGGGTTTGTAATAGCTTTTTATATTACCTTTACCTCTTAGAATTTGGTATCTGTATTCAAATGTTAGTGAAATTAAACGAAAACTATGACTAGTTGCCAGCCTTTCGATAGTATTTTACACCAAGTTATATTTATCATCATGTAATCGCTCCTCATCATAAATTGAAACATATGCATGTACATGTAATTCACTTGCTTTTCTACATATATACCGGTTGTACACTTTTATTTTTAGTTTATTAAAATATTTTAAAAATATCAAAACTATAGGATGAGTCAAGTTTAAAAGCGCTACATATTTATAGGCAAATACAAACAACAAATGGAAAGGGTCGCGAAGTTTCTATTCCTGCCATAATAGATACCTACAATCTTTGTATAAGATCAACTAATTCTCCAATTTGAGCCACAGTTCAAGAGTTTAAAGATGTGGAGAAAACTCCTATTTCACTCTCTTGTAACCGCAGCAGGTATATGCTTTAACATACACTTCCATGTATATAAAACATATTTGATTAAAGCTGTTCGGAATGTAAATTGTTATAAAATATTTTTGTGAAGTCGGAATGATTTTATCTGATAATATCTTTGTAGTAAATGCCTATATTTGCTACCGAGATTCCTTCATTGTACAACACAAAATGGATCATCTGAAGTTTCACCAGCAGCTTTGCCAAGAACTTATTGGAGGGTTTCGACAGGGTAGTAGGAACAGACAGCTGCGTTTAATACCAGTCCAACACAGAACCTTGGCAAGATTGTCCGAGAGGCACTTTCCGTCCAAAATACCAGATGGTAAGCGTAAGAGATGTGCCGTTTGTGCGGGACATGGAGGCGAATTCAGGAAGACAAGAATTCAGTGGTGGTGTGAGGACTGCAGGGTCGGACTCTGTGTAGAGGGATGCTTTAGGAAATTTCACACGAGGATCAATTTTGAGGCGTAGTTGGAACACACAAACGATTACTCTACTCACTATGAAACTACCTTGCATTTAATCTAATTATGGTGTGTGTGTTTGACAGAGAGAGAGAGCGGGATTTATTTATTACCTATATTTATATTCTTATTACAGATAAATTCGAACCTATTTATAGCAGGGCTTGCGTCTGTCATAATGCTGTCTTAACTAAAACGAATGGGACTAGGAGCTACATCTTTTTATGTTCGTAAAAATTAGAGAGTACGAGTATTATAGCAATTTAGCTAAACACATTGATTAACTTTGTTGACGGTGGCAAAATCAAATATACATGTATATTAAGTAAATTATTTAACAATATCTGTCAATCAAATGTTACACACTTATTGAGTTTACAGAGAGGATATGTTATCAGTTTGTTATTTAAAAAAAAAGTTTTAACAACTTAAACACTAGTGACTACATATATTGTAATTGTATATTGATTGATATTCTTATTTCAAATTATAAATATGTGACAGTGTACACTGTAGTATACACTTATAACAATTATCAGAATTTCAATATATTATTTGAAAATATGAAAAAGTTTTTAAAGACTTATCTTGAGTATGCTAGCTACAGACATAAATATTTTTTAAATTTTATTTTACGCCAATTAAAAAAAATTATTGGTATAAAAAATGTATAAATTAATATAACATAAATATATAGCATGCATTTTCCAAGACAACATGGAACATCCTATTATCTTGGTTATACAGGTGCTCGTTTTATAACCAATTTGATGCTTTTTTGTGAAGCAATTGTTTGACGTCCGGATTGACGTCATAGTATGGCATTCATGACGTTATAGACGTAACGTTTTTCGGCGTCGAAAGGGTTAAATACTCGTGGGACAAAGAAAACTCTTTAAAATAAATACAGAGAAATTCTCGTGGGACAAATCGATTTTTGTGGGACAGGTCACTACTGGTGGGACAGGTCTCTACTCGTGGGACAGAGCAATACTCGTGGTATAGAGCGATTAAATACTCGTGGGACAAAAAAAAATTCTTTTAAATGAATAGAGAGTTTCTCGTGGGACAAATCAATTCTTGTGGGACAGGTCACTACTGGTTGGACAGGTCACTACTGGTGGGACAGGTCACTACTGGTGGGACAGGTCACTACTGGTGGGACAGGTCACTACTGGTGGGACAGGTCTCTACTGGTGGGACAGGTCACTACTGGTGGGACAGGTCACTACTGGTGGGACAGGTCTCTACTGGTGGGACAGGTCACTACTGGTGGGACAGGTCTCTACTGGTGGGACAGGTCACTACTGGTGGGACAGGTCACTACTGGTGGGACAGGTCTCTACTGGTGGGACAGGTCACTACTGGTGGGACAGGTCACTACTGGTGGGACAGGTCACTACTGGTGGGACAGGTCACTACTGGTGGGACAGGTCACTACTGGTGGGACAGGTCACTACTGGTGGGACAGGTCTCTACTGGTGGGACAGGTCACTACTGGTGGGACAGGTCACTACTGGTGGGACAGGTCACTACTGGTGGGACAGGTCACTACTGGTGGGACAGGTCACTACTGGTGGGACAGGTCTCTACTGGTGGGACAGGTCACTACTGGTGGGACAGGTCACTACTGGTGGGACAGGTCACTACTGGTGGGACAGGTCACTACTGGTGGGACAGGTCACTACTGGTGGGACAGGTCACTACTGGTGGGACAGGTCACTACTGGTGGGACAGGTCTCTACTGGTGGGACAGGTCACTACTGGTGGGACAGGTCACTACTGGTGGGACAGGTCACTACTGGTGGGACAGGTCACTACTGGTGGGACAGGTCACTACTGGTGGGACAGGTCACTACTGGTTGGACAGGTCACTACTGGTGGGACAGGTCACTACTGGTGGGACAGGTCACTACTGGTTGGACAGGTCTCTACTGGTAGGACAGGTCTCTACTGGTAGGACAGGTCACTACTGGTAGGACAGGTCACTACTGGTTGGACTGGTCACTACTGGTGGGACAGAGCAATACTCGTGGTATAAAGCGATACTAGATCAGTCTGTACTCGTAGGACAGAGCAATAGTCGTGGGACAGATCGAGTAACACTGACAAGACAAATCAATACTTGTAATGTAGGTAGATACTATGGCAATAGTACATACTCGTGAGACAAAACTATACTCATGGGAGAGAGCGATTCTAGTGATAAAGACCTATACTCCGGTAATAATCGATATTCCTTTTATAGGGAAGAGCACTCTATACTCCTATTATAGGTAAATATCTATGGACAGAGCGACCCTCGTAGGACAGAGTGAACTCGGTAGTGCCTTTTAATTGGCTGCAGAACACAAGGCAGCTATGGCAGATACTGGAGCCATAAGATTCTTTTAGAGCTTACAAATGTTCTCTGATGTTGTAGTAATAGTGAAATGACACTAAAGATAAGCAGTATCACGTGTTTATATATATACGTTACTTTGAGTTTCTGAAACATGAACCGGCAAAATAATGACTAGAGCTATTAGAATACTTGAAGTGTTCATTACTTGTCCTCATTTACCGATAAACAGATCTATTAAGAAACGGAAATCTTTCTTTTGTGAACATACATTTGGTGTTTCTTCCTACGTTTAAGCTACCTTTGGTCGTGCTTGCGTGATAGTTTACCGTGATTAAACAGCGCAAATGTTCCGAGGTGATATACATGTATATTAAAATAGCTATATTTCATTTTCGTTCCATTATTTTTCTAAGCCTGCATTCAAACAACTAAATCCATGAATACCATGCCATATGAAATGCCATACAGTACACATTATTTTATAATGAACTTCAAATTTATAATCATCAGTTCAGTGTTAAATTAAATCTTCAGTAAAAATCCCTTAATTGAATAACTAATAAGAATGCGCCAAGGAGGCCTGATATATTGCAACTGCATGTCATATCTGTTACGGAGCGTGCTTCAAATCTGACACGAATGTAACTGCAAATTATAATCACATCAACCTCCGGAAATTGATCGAGAACTCGACATCATCTTACAATAATTCACCCATGTGCCGAATAAAGATTCATTTTAGTTCTTCTTTGAGTTGGAAAGAAAATGCATTGAATTAAAATGTTTGTCAAAGATCTAGATGTATCCAGCGTCAGCATACATCTTTTGGTCAACACCAGACCTGATTTGATTCCAGTAATTTGTATATATTAAAGACAACAATTAACTTCTTTAACAATTTATCAAAAATAACAAAATCAAACCAGGGAGTGATTTAGTTCACGTACCTAGAATCAACGTGGCTAAGTCCGAGACAGATAGGTTAAACAGATAGTAATTGGTAGCGGTGTGCATGTGACGGTTCCTGGCAATCACGATGCACGTGCATACATTGCCAACAGTCCCTGATAGAAATATACCAACATAGACAATGGTCAGTATGGCCAGAGTGGGCGTGTCCAGATGTCGGACCCCGAGGTTCTGCTGTAGATAATCCAGCTCATTGAAGTCACTGTCATTATAGGATGTCTTATTCTCGTCACCCAGGTGTCTTACACTGAGGTTTGCCATGTTGTCTCTGTTACCGGTCTTTTTTTCGTACATTAACTTTGATCTATCTTGAAATCATTATAACCTGAAATCAATATGATGATAAAATCATAGGAAGAAAAAAAACACGTAATCTCCTTGAAATCGTCGTTGCCATAGTAAAACATTTTCATAGTCTAATGATCACTGAAAAGTAGTATATCCTTTCTGATACATAATTTTAATAAGACATTTTTAAAAGTAAAACTTGCCGAAAAGGCTGACGTTTAGTCGTAAGTCGGACACGCCTGATCTCTGTATGATAACAACTGTAGGTTGGACTCGCATCGCTTCTTATAGCACTGGATTGATCTCGCTATTATTCTCAGTTTCATTCAATCATTAATTATTTCTATCATTTTTCATCAAGCGCTAAACTTCAGCTTATTAGTGGAGGCTAAAGATTGAACTGAAACCTCCTTCGCGCTCTCTATATAATACAGTGATTAGACGCACTCTGTAATAATCGCTTGGCTCCGTTTGTTGATTATCAGAACGATTTAGAGACGTCATCTTGCGTCTTATTTAAGTATGTATACACCTTAGGACAATATATTTCATATTTCTACATTTTGTAATTTTCTTGTATATATATCGTATTTTAAATATTTCACTATTAAAGGATGAAATGAAAATCTGCCCTGCCTTTAAAAATTGCAAGAAGGAAACAAGCAAATTCAAAGAATTGCGGTCCCCCGCTTTCGGTGTCCTTGTGAGTGAGATGTCATTATTTATGGCATGTTGTGTCAGATATGAACGGTCTCCCAATCATATGTCATTCAAGAGTTATCACCAAAGTGTTTTGTTTCTGTTTTTAATAGGTCAAACATGAAAGTCAAGGTATGTATGAAATCCCTATCTCTTCTAAATCGAAAGTCATAAGGAAAAAATAACATTTTCGAAAGAAGGTTAAACATCAAAGTTCAAGGTCATGGGGTAAAAAATCAATGAGTATTTAAAAAGTCACAGAAAATATACATACTTTTTTTTAAAAAACTTTATTCTCATAACTGAAGAAACAATGAAGAGACGATGTGTACGGTATAATGAACATGAAATATTACATGCATGAAAAAGGGATAACAGAGTAATATCAACCAAGACTAACTCTCTCAATTATAATATCTAACAATTTACAAATCTTGCAGAGTTGATTAGTATTGGTTACATTAAAAAGCATTTCAAATTTCAAAATATTTGGATTCAAATAAAAATATTTTGACAAATACATGACTCTTGAGTTCTTTATAGACACATCAGTGCATTTAAATAAGTATTGAAATTCATCGCCAATGTCATTGCTGTTACATAATTTACAAATTCTGTTTTCTCTAGGGATGTTAAAACCATCTACCAGTCTGATTGGTAATTTTGTATTCCCAGTTCTAAATAGACAAACTGGGAAGAGAAAGGACTCTCGTGAAATATGAGAGTCCTTTCTCTTCTCATTCAAAATTTTAAAGATTTTCCCTATATATACCAATGTAGAACTTTGATCGTCCATTGTGGCTCCACTCTAATCCCAGGGGTCACGATTTGATCAAACATAATTCTACACTTTTGTCTACCTGAAGGTGATTCCACATGAGTTTCATCTTCCATGGCCCAGTGGGTCTGGAGAAGAAGAGTTAAAAAAAAAATCCATTATTATTTTTTACTGATTCATTATTATCTTGGAAGAGGGCGTCGCCCTTCATTTGAACAAACTTAAATCCCCTTCACCCAAGGCTCCTTCGTGGTACGTTTAGTTGAAATTGGCCAAATAGTTCTTGAGAAGAAGACGAAAATGTGAAAAGTTAACGACGATGTCAAGCACAACGACGACGACAGACAACGGACAAATTTTGATAAGAAAAGTTCACTTGAGCTTTCGGCTCAGGTGAGCTAATTTTTTTTTTCTAGATTATTAAGGATGGTTGCAATAAGGTTAAATTTTGAACATTATAAAAAGTTTAAAATTTTAGAATTTTATTGGTCACATAATATACAACCAAAAATAGATCAAACAAGCTAATTCAGAGAACCGAGAATCTGTGTCCCTTGCTTAAGAAAAAAGAAGAGCATGTGCGAATCTTGGGGGGGGGCACTTTAAGAGTTGGTGTATAGGGAGTTATGAAATTTACGACTTTGACCTATTTACCTTGAAATAAATAGAGGTCTTTCTTAGCTAAGGGTTTGTGGTTTAAAATGCCATTGCAAACTCAACTGCTTCTCGTGACATCGCGTGGAAACGAAAGTGTTACAGACAGACAGAAATACAGACGGACGGACGGACAGACAGACCGAAATTAATATCCTGTCTGTCAGATATTAACGGTTTTCCCTTAAAATTGATTGTCAGATTTAATGTTTAGATATACAGTGTATGTACATATATATCAAAAAAGTCTTAGATATCTGTTTAGTAAAAACAAGAGTGAAAACAGGGTATAAAAATGGGTTTTATTCCTAACTCTTTCCTTCTGCCGAATCCCTTTCCATTTTTCGATTGATTCTTTGATAATAAAATATCAATAATATCCTTTTTTCAAAAGCTTAGTATTGTTTAGCAATTGACCAGAAGTATATATACAAGAGAACTTTATTCCTGAAGATATTCATGACAAACGGCTTCAGGGCCACAACGCTCACCTGAATCACTTTGTCCCTGCTGTTCTTCACTAGATTGTCATACTTTGATTCCCTTTTTTGGCCCCATCCTAAACCCTCGGGAACATGATTCCATTAAACTCAAATCCATGTTCACGTGTTTCATTATTTGAAGCTCAGTGATTCTTGAGAAGAGTTTTTCATGATTCCACAAGATTTTTCAAATCTATTTCAATGTAAAAATTTGATTCCAAACTGCAGCATCTCACACACAAAAGACACCGAAAGCGGTGGACCACAATTCTTTGCATTTGCATGTTTTCTTAAAAATCTCCCTTAAAAGCTTGGTCATCCATTTGAACAATTTTAATCCCATTAAATGATGCTTTGTACTAAATTTTGATAAAATTGGCCAGTATAGTTCTTGACACGAAGTTGAAAATGTGAAAAGTTTGCAGACTGACGGACAGGCGGACAGGGTGATCAGTAAAACTCATTTGAGCTTTCAGCAAAGGTGAGCTAAAACTGCATATAAAATAAGGAAGTTTCAACTTTTGTCATCTGATAAAAATCTGATTTAAAGCTATATATCCAGTATATATTATTTTTAAAATATTTTGAAAGAAAAAAATTCACAAATGATATTCTCAGGAATTTCTCGCACTATATATAGCATGATAATTCTAAAAAATTGTTACGTTCCATCATTTTGATCTATAATATTCCAAGTATTTGTAAACATACAATTTTTTCTGAAAGAAGTCATATGTACTGATATTAAATAAGTAACCAAGAGAGTCCTTGCTAAATTATTTACATTATCAAATATAAAATAGTGGATTGAGGGATTCGGCATGACTTGATAATTGATTGTAGATTGTTCCTGAGAACAAATTGTTTATTTAGGTCTGAACACCGTAGGATCAGTAGCCGGTCAATGGGCCGTTTGTCTTTGTTTTATGTAGCAGGATTGTTAAAGTCAATTATTGTGAAAGCTTCGGGTGTCATCAGATTTAAAGATACACCAGTCCACACTTAATTCACATATAGTCATATATAACAATGGCGCTCTTTAAAGAGGAGTTAACGATCTATGGGGATCACTCGGTAAAAAATAATATTTCTAATATCAAATTATCAGGATTGATAAAAAGCAGAAATGAGCTAGCAGTTTGAAAAAGAACATCGTGAAAAACTCAATTGAACTAAAAATGCACTGAGGAAATTACCGTTACTGTAGTCTTCCAATTAGGCTATACGATGCAAATTTTGAATGTTGATGACATTTTCATCTACACATGCAACTTATTTTGGAATCACCTAAGGTTTGCAATTGCACGACCTTATAGTACATTTCTGTCGAGGAACCATTATAAACTGTAAAATACAGAGGAGTTTTACATGAAATGATTAATGATTCAGGAGAAGTGGCTTAGAACTGTACTTTTTGTAGACAGATAATATTAAACATCCTCCTAATATTGCAAAAATACTCTGTGGATGCTGTTGTACAATATATATCCTCGTGCTCGACAGAAGTGGTGATGAACTGTATGGAGTCAGAGATGAGAGGACCTAATCCCCTTCATTCACAGATAAAAAATAATCTTGTGGAAAGGAAGTAGAGCATGAACAAAACGGTTACTGGCCATAAATCTATGGGGGACTAAAGAAATACTTCAAAATAAAGATTTATTGCATAAAAATAAATTTACATGGCGCGGAATCCTATAAATCAAACATTCCTATCATCAAAATCGAATAAGAAATGCTGTGATAGCAGTAGCAGATGACACGTTTGGTGGCCCATTTCTATTTTGCAATGTTTTATGCATCAAATTTTTCACAGAATGTTTATTCCATTTTTTTCCAGCAAATAAAATCTCATTTTATATATGTAGTAATATACTTTGACAATATATTCTAGTACACAATATTCAAACATATACAACAATCAATTTTTCCACAAAAATTCGAGTTACTTATAAAAATGGAGGAGATACAGGCTAGAGTATGGAACGCCGTCACTGCCTTATAGCAGAACACAACAGCTGCATTGCGTCAACCTTCCATTACATTATGTCAACACTTTATGACATTTACTCACACTACTGTTGCATTGTGTCAACCTTACATTACATTATGTCAACTCTTTATGACATTAACCCACAATACTTCTGCATTATGTCAACTTTCCATTATATTATGTCAACTCTTTATGACATAAGTCCACACTACTATTGCATTGTGTCAACCTTTCATTACATTATGTCAACTCTTTATGACAATTACACACACTACTATTGCGTTATGTCAACTTTCAATTACATTATGTTTAGTCTTTATGGCATTAACTCGCACTTAAATTACATTGTGCCAGTCTTCAACTGCATTATATCAGCTCTTTATGACATCAAGTCAAAACAATTTTACGTGGTGTAAAAATGTTTTTATATATTTTCAACTCATTATTACATTATGTGCACTCTCTACTATTTGGTCTTAGTAGTTCATTACATGATGTGAATTTATCTTTAACTCAATATGAAGTCGCTATAATACGATGTCAGAATTTCATTACATGATCTGAAAAAATTGTCACATGTGGTCAATTCTTTTACTACTTTATGCCTTCAATATGCTACATGACGACGTGAATCAATTTCATGATGTGAATTTGCCCTTACTTTTTGACAAATTGTTATTACGTTATGTCATTGTGTCTTTACATTGTGTCAAAAATGCTAAGCCTCTTGTCAGCATACATGTATCTTTGGCTATTTCATCTCATATCAGATGTGAAAAGCTCATGTCATACTGTGCGCACTCTTCTACATTATGTCGATTCACTATTACGTTATGCGAACACGGGTATCCTCGGCCTTTATATGAGCATATCGTATTTTCCGCATTCCGAAAGCACTAAAAATGGCGGGAGAGAAAACTGTCATAAAATAAATTCTCAGCGAGCGATTTGGGAATTGCATCATTAAATGATCTGAAAACTTTAAGAGAAAAATGATTAACAATCTTGAAACCTGCAAAGCCTTAACACTGCGACTGTGAATTAAAGTCACGCGTCGAAATTCAATGGCGTTTACTTTTATCTGATAATTAAATAAATCAAATATGAGTCGTGCAGCATTTTTTTTTCTTTTGAATTGCTTTTTTTTTTTTTTTTTTATAAAAATCTTAAACTTCTGATCTTACTCAGAACACTGTCATAAGTTTTTTTTATCAGTCTTTAACCCTCCCTTTTTAAAGTGTAAACACATCGATCGAATAACACACGTGCACTGGCGGGTTGGGGAGGGGGGGCAGAAATCCCGCCCTACCATCTTTAGTCACCAAAATATAAATAAAATTAATAAATTTATTAGTTTTACATTGTAGGACATTGCATTACTTTCACATTAAGTTTAGCTGAATTATATTGACACCTTTTTTCTATAAAACTATAAAGCCTGCAGGAGAGTTTTTCCGCTTTCCCTCTTTGGTCACCAACTCTATACCTTTCCCCTTCTTTTTTCAAGATTCCCATATGCGCCACAAATATGTGCCCATGCATGCTTATCAAGGCATATTCAATTGATTTAGATGAGGGACTGGTAGACTTTTGTAACAGAATTGTGGTCTTGGAATGGTTGAAAAAATTACAGTAACTAATTCCGTGACATAGCATTTATTTGAAAGAGGATGTCAGCCAGGAAAAAAAAATTATTTACCCGAAAAAACTTGACAAGCCAAAAAAATTTGTCCAAGCCCGAAAATCCTATTTCGAAGAGGGGGGTCCGACTTTGATTAGTCCTATATTTTTTTCAGTTATACTACATTACCCCTAGTGGACTATACTTCAACAATCAGTGGGGGTGGGGGCTGTACTTTCAATGAACATTACAGTTTCTAAAATAAGGTTATGTCTGGGAAAAGAGGGGGGCTGATATTATGTGTCTATAATTCGTCCTACTCAATCGCCCCCCCCCCCTCTTTCCAGTCATTAAAACACAGTCGTCAACATTCATTATTATACTAGATATACAGCTTTCAGATAATGTAAATGTATTTTCACATCAGGTAATGAACTTTTGGAATCAACATGATAAAGATTTAACACAATATAAAGATATTTTTTAAATCACATAAGAGTTGACTTAACGTAATTATATATCCACATCACGGAATGGAGTTTTGACATAATGTAATAAAGTGTTGATATAATATAAAGATATGTTCACATTATGTTATACACTTTTTACACCACGTAATAAAGCACTGACATAAAGGTAAGATGTGTTCACCTCACATCATGATGCTCTCGCCGTAAGATAAAGATAAATCCATATCACGTATTATTATGCTTCCTGTCAGTTTGTCTCTATATAACCCATACCCTACTATTCTCGCATAGTGGTCTAAGGATTTATATAGCGTAAGCATACTATGCCGAAATAGTGCACGGCCTTATTTTCTGAATAAAATTCTTCAATGCTCACACCGGGTATCGAACTGACGACCAAGAGGTTGCCAGTCCGATGCCTTATCGATTACGCCACAGAGACAATCACTGATTAGGAGAATTTTATTAAATATATAAACTTAATTTATACAATTGACACAAGAAGGAGAAAATAGAAAAATATTATTTGAAAACAGTTATATTTATTCTAAGGAATCTTAGATAGATGTGTACAACAAAGTTTCAAACTAATTACATACAGATCGTTAGATGAATTGATATCATGGGGTCATTAAAACGCTTTTTTATATAGCGCTTGATTGAAGGATATAAAAGAAAATTATCAATGAGAATCCACGTCTGTAAACAAATCAGTCTTACTAACAAAACATAAAATAAAGATGAGTATCTTTGGGACAGAAAATCCTGACTTATTTAGAGAAAATACTAGTAACCAAAATAACTAAGCATGCAACTAATTTTAGCATGAAGATTTTGAATGAGTTTTTGCAAGTGCGCTGTGTTACCACCATTATCTTCAGGAAAAAATCAAATGGATTGCCGCATAAATAATAACAACAGTCAGCATAATAATAACAATAGTGTTGCATTATGCATGTACTATGCCTAAATAGTAGGCAGGGTTTGACACATAGTGCACTCGCCTCCGGCTCGTGCACCATGTGTCAAACCCTGCCTACTATTTAGGCATAGTACATGCATAATGCAACACTATTATATAAATAATGCTTTGATATAATAGAAATATACACTCTCAAAAAGGAATGGGCTTTTGACTTCATGTAATGATAAGTTTAACTATAAAACACAATTTACTTGACGTAATGCAATTTTGACCTCACATATTAAAGAAATGAAATAATATAAAGAAACATTCATTTCACGTAATAAAGTTTTAACACAATGTAAACATATTTTCACTTCACATAATGAACTTCCGACTTCAAGTTATAAAGTGCTGACATAATGGAAGAATGTGTTTACTTCATGTAATGCGGCATTGACATGATGTAAAGATATTTTTACATCATCCCAAAAAAAATTGACATAACGTAAAGATATGTTCACATCACGTTATGATAGATTGACATAATGAATGCATAGTTTTATGCTATAAGGCAGTGATGGCGTTCCATACTAGAGGGTCAAGATAATATCTTTATATTAAATTTTATACTACAGAAAATGTAAGAAATGTATCCTGTTCACAGCTGTGAAAAAGGATACGCAATCAAAAATGTGTAGTGTTTAAAATTAGAAGTTACATTCATGTACTTTTATTTCTGCATTCTTAAACATATATTTAAAAAAACAAATATATATTCTCTAGAAATAAGTCCATAAAACATGAATGTTCCGCCGAGTGTTATGCAACATGATAATCTGTACAAGGGGATGAAGTTGTTGAGAATGTAAAGAATAGTTTCTTTAAAATTGAAATCTTAAAAAATGGATATAGATAAATTCTCACCAAAGCTACATGTAACGTAAAAGGTTTTCTTTAAAACTACGCAAGATGCAAATTGAGGATAAGTGAGGTCAAGATCACATGAAAGTGTAAGGTCAAATGTTTTTGATACAGCTGAATAGTTCTCACTAATACGTATCAACATATTAAGTTTAATAACATTATCTCGACTGATTTCTTTAAAACCGAGCTTAACAATTCATAACCACTCAGATCAAGGTCAAAGGAAAGGTTAAATGGTGATGCAGTTGAATAGTTAACATCAGTATGTATTAGCTTGTGAAATTTAATACAATTTGTAAAATATCATGAATGATTTCTTTAAAATTGAACTAAACATAAATTTAAGAAAATTGAGGACAAGGTCAAAGGAAATTTCAAGGTCAAAAATGTTAAAGCAATTGATAGCTCTCATCACTGTGTATCAGGATGTTTAGGGCCAGTGGTTCTTGAGAAGATTTTAAATATTTTTCTATATATAACTTTGCTTTCCTATCAGTGGCCCCGCCCTACCAAGTGGATCACGATGTGAACAATTTAAATTCTACACTATCCCAGGATACTTCCAAATAAGTTTCAGCTTTTCTAGTCCCGTGGTTCTTGAGAAGAATAATTACCCTAATTTTATCTTTTCTTGATTATCCCCCCTTCTAAGGAGGTTTAGCCCTTTTTACAATTTAAGCTTCCCTTCACATAAGGATGCATTGTACCAACTTTGGTTGAAATTGGCTGAGTAGCTCTTGAGAAGAAGTTGAAAATATGGAAAGTTTACAGAGTGATGGAGAGGCAGACAATTGACGGACATAGGGAGATCAGAAAAGCGCCCTTGAGCTAAAAAAAAAAAAATTGCGATCAAGATTAAAAAAAAAGTCAAGGTTAAACAATGTTGATGCAGTTAATAGCTTTCATCAGTATGTATAAATACATGTGCATGTACATTGTATATGAAATTTGATAAAAATGTTTTGAATGGTTTCTTTAAAACCCAGTTTAACACTTACTTAATAAAAATGAGATCACTGTCAAAGGAAAGATCAAGATTAAAAATATACTGATGCAATTCAATTGCTTACATCAGTATGTATCAGCATTTGAAGTTTGATTTCACGATCTTGAATGTTTTCTTTAAAACTGCGCTTAACACTAATTTAAGAAAAGGTAGGTTAGGGTCAAAGGAAAGATCAAAGTCGAAGTTGATTAGTTTACATCAGTATATGTATCAAAATATGAAATTTGATTACACTGTCTTTTATGTACAGTGTATCTTTAAAATTGAGCTAAACGCTAATTTAAGAAAAGTGACGTCAGGGTCAAAGGAAAAGTCAAGGTCAAAATATGTTCATGCTGTTAAATAGCGCTCATCAATATCAACATAGGAAGTTTGATAAAAATATCTTGAATAGTTTCTTTAAAATGAGCTTTGAACTGAGCTTAATGCTAAGCGGGACAGAAGGACAGAAGACGGACATGACAAACTTTATATGTCAAGGCCATTTTCATGGCGGTGCATAAAAATTACTAATCTAATACTTATATTGAACGTAGTAGCCGACATACTGAACGAAATGACGGAATGATGCACTATACAAAACTAATGAATTCGCTGAATTGTGGACAATACCCAATTAGTTATTTGGATATACTTCAATTACATCCGAAAAGTACACAATTTTCATTCTATTCAGACCAACTCTGCATCAACATGATTGATACTGTGTATTTACCGGATGCATCATTCAGGCGAGGCATGTATTTTTCTAAGGACATTGAAAATGGAAACATAATTATAATAGTAGCTCAAAAAAATTTGATTTTATCACTGATTACTGATGAGGAAAAAGAGAAAGAAAGTTCGCCAGGTAACTGGTTAACATACATAAGAAGAGAACACTTGCTGTAGACTTCAGCTCGACGAAAAGATATATGGACGACGTTTTATCAATTAACGATAGTTACTTTCATTCAAATGTCGATTCAATATATCTCAGTGGACTTGAAATTAAAAGACACTAAAGAGTCTGACACATGTATTAACTAGAAAAAGACGTTAACGGTAACCTAACAGCACAAGAGGCCCATGCATCTACACTACCTGAGGATGCCTCTGTAAATCTGTGACTAATTATGGCTTTGCTGTTTTAGATCTTTTTATGCTGATTCCTCTATATTCTTGTGAAAAACTTAAAATTGACACAATACCTAAGGGTTATACAATATTTTCTTTTACTTTGTCTAAATGATTGGAACGATTATTGAGACTTTGCTCAAGAGTAAATCGACCGATATTATGACCCCGACCTACTGTCGGGAAAGCGTGATGACGCACTTTTATTCTTTAGTAATTTAAAAAGATTCCTTTTTTTACGAACATTCTTTTCAAGGAACGCTCTGAAACTCCAGCCATCATAATGGTTGCCCTGACCATACTTAAGCATTTTTTGTTAAGTTTGTAGAAGGTAATAAAAAATCGTTCTTTAAAAATGTGAGCATGATTTTCGAATGGTTTCGTTTCAGTCCACATTAATCTCATTAATCAGTTTGATCATACAATGTTTCACTTTAAATCTGGTCACATATTTTTGATAATTAAGGTACTAGTATTTTTGCTTTCTCAAATGATGCATTCACAATTTTGTTTCGAGTATATTTTCTTGAAAAAAATGAATGATTTTCTCAGCGAAAATGCAAGCGTGTCTAGCGAAGATCATGGGACCAATTAAATTATTTTAAAATTGTGACAGAGATGCCAAGCGGAATCTCTGGTAAGAGATAGATGCAGCGTGGACATTAAGTACTTTCCTTTAAGATGCGTTTCTCTGTTGGAGAAAGAGGATGAAAGAAGTTGGGGAACATATTGTTTTTACTCTGTTTCTTATTATTATTATTATTATTATTATTATTATTATTTTTCTTCTTCCTGGGAAAATTTTGTCCACGAGTGATGTAAACTACACATCCGACTTAGGTGAAACCTTTTTTTAGAGGCATGTTATGTAGAGTTGCCAAACAAAGGTATTTTGCGCGCACTCTCTGCATTAGGTGAAATTACTAATATAATGGATATTGTCGTAACTTTTCTATTTTTTGATGAAATTTTTTGAAACTCATAATGTAATGATACATTAGTGGTATAGACAAGATAGCATGGTCAAAATAGCAAGATTTCACGCGCATGCACGTGCGCTTTGCTCTGATTGGCTGAAACTAAAGCTTGTTTCTTGTCATAATCTTAGTCCTACATTATAATGTTCTACCGCATGATATATAAGAATTTTCATGAAATGCATGTGCGTGTGCTCTGAAACTTTAAATGGCTATATCTCCTTTGTTTTTTGACGAAATTCGTTGAAATTTAAAAAGTCATGCATTGGGATATCCTACAAAATGTATAGAAAAATATCATGAAATTAGCATGCAAGAAATTTGATCGGCTGAAACTTTAAATTGCTATTTCTCCTTTGTTTTTTGACGAAATTCTTTTAGTCATACATTAGGATTTCCTACAAAATGATATTAAAAAAATCATGAAATTACGCGCATGCATGTGCTGAAATTGGCTGAAACTTTAAATGGCTATAACACCCTTGTTGATTTAGAACATAGATAGATGTAAGGGACTCCTACAAGAAGGTATGATCATCATGCACATGCACGCACGTGCGTGCATTTAATTGAAAGACAAGATGATATGGTCATAACACATGCTTTTGCAATGTTAAAAATTGAATATAATTGGTATCCTTCTGGAAAAACGTTGTTAAAGTCAAAAATGCACAGAGTTTGTTTTATTTAATGAAGCTTACAGGGAATATGGCAAGCGTTTGAACATCTGTAACGGTTCCCGTTACAATTAGCACTAGTCTTGAGTATGAATTACTAATTTTGAATAGGAGTTGCTAGCTCTCTCACAGTAAGAATTGATCTCTTCAAGTGCAAATTGTCCTCTTTTGATTTCAAGTTGCGCTTGAAGTATGAGTTGCTGTCGTAAAGTGAAAGTCGCTGTCTTCGAGTGTGAAATGCAATCATTAGGAGTTTTACGTGTAAAGCTGTATGATAAATGTGATGACTTAAATTTTTCAGTCGTCAACTTCCCTTACTTATGCAGAAAAAAACCTTTATTACTTGCATATGGTGTTTATATTTCTCGGTTGATTCGATACGCAACAGCATACTGTTCGTATGTGCAATTTCTAAAAAAAAAGGTAAATAATTGACAAACAAGTCGATGAAAAAAATATCAGCAGTCTCGTTTAAAGTCTTCATTTCGTAAGTTCTAAGGTCGATTCAATGACATTGTCAGCAAATACAATTTATCATTGAGCCAAACTGACGTTTTCCTTACTTATTGTTAGGCCATTACTTACACACTGAATTGTCGACAGATTTTTCCTTTATTTCCCGATCGTGACAAGGAAACATTGCGGGTGTGACCGGTCAGCAGGGGATGCTCACTCCTCCCTGGCACCTGATCCCACCTCATATGTTTTGGAGGTCCGTGTTTGCTCTGCTAAGATTTTGTATTGTTAAATGGATTTTTGAGCTTGAATACTGTTCGTTATCTCCATATAGGTCATCTTGGTCATTCTTGATAGAGACAAATCATTAATTGTAGCATCTATTTATCACTTTATTCATGTATACTGTAAAGAAAAAAGACAAAAACATGAAGCATGGTTCCTTTACATACTTTACTGATTTGGTAGCGTGATACTATTAAACAAGGTTTCGGGATAATCTTGAACAAGATGCAAGAACTACAATGGTATTTAACCAAGTTTTTGTCCAAGAACCAAATGCAAGCTATGACTAAATAGCACAACACCATGAGCCCTGTTATCAATTATATCACGCCCATATTTTTAGAAACGAGAAAGAAATATATTTATTTTTTTCCATAAAACACAAATTGGAAAAAATGAACTTATGTCTATTACAGTTACCACAACCGAACAGCCTCAATTTGACATAATGTTTTATTATCATAAAGAAATCATAAGATGATAATAAACACTCTAAAGATAGCTCAAAACGTTCCATTCGAACGGGAAATTTTACCACTTCAATGCGCTTCATTGTATCACGAATATTTATTTTTTTCCATTTGGAAAAAATGTATTCTTGCCCAGCCTAGACATAATTAGGCATTATCATCATAAATCTGTTCATCGACTTTCCTATTAAGCCCCCAACCTTCCAAAAAGGAGGGAGAACGGAAAACATTCCAAGGTTTCATTACCTTCCTTTAGTAACTGTTATTGTTACAAAAGAATTACATATGTTTATTTATATATCACAATCCTAAATGGAAACTTACAAAACAACATAAGCACAACACATTGACCAATTAACATTAAGTGCAGAAATTAAAAGTACATGTACAAGGAAATTCCCATTACAAATGTTCAACGTAATGTCCGCCATTTCCATTATATGGAGGGTTCTCTCTAGTTTTCCTTCCGGAATTTAATAGTCATTAATTCATTTTTTACTAAAAAAATTTTGGTTTCAATCCTGCTATCAAAGGTAACTGCGAGAAGAACTCGATGAAAACAATGGCGCATCCCTTAGAGTCACATGGCATCTGGGTGATCCTCCTTAAAACTACGAAGGAGAGCTTTTTTATTTTCACTTTTAAGTAGATTTTCTAATTCCTGAAGCTCCAATTCTTTTGCCTGGTAATAAAAACATGAATTAAAATATTACTTTTTGGCGATATCAGTTATATCTGCACATATTTTACGACAAGAAAGACATTATCATATCTTCACCTTTAATGTTCGCATTAATGAATGTTTCCGTTTGAGTTTCTCTATACCATCAGCAGACATTTCGTCTGATAATCCTTCCTGTGGTAATATAGCGCTAGTTCTCTGTTTCCTTTTGTCCTTGCCGTCAAAAGTAAGCTGTTCCTTGTGAATATTATCCATAAGGCGAGTCAAATCACCTGCACTCCTAGAAATCTCTCCTGAACTAGTAATCATGTTCTCTGTTAAACGAAAACAATCTAATAAATTATGAAAAAATGCACGGAAAATCACATAATTTTTAATCAAGGTAGGTAAATATGTAAAATACAATCATGGTTTTACATAAAGTTTAAGCCATCTAGAAAGTTGAAATCTTGTAAGTTGAAAGATATGTGTTAATGTTAAATCAGCACATCTTCGTTCAACCTTTACAGGTCAACTGACTGGTGCTCTGTCCTACACTGTTAAGTGACGCCATACTTACCGGTGCTCAGTCCTACACTGTTAAGTGACACCATACTTACCGGTGCTCTGTTCTACACTGTTAAGTGACGCCATACTTACCGGTGCTCTGTTCTACACTGTTAAGTGACTCCGTACTTACCGGTGCTCTGTCTTACACTGTTAAGTGACTCCGTACTTACCGGTGCTCTGTCCTACACTGTTAAGTGACGCCATACTTACCGGTGCTCTGTCCTACACTGTTAAGTGACTCCGTACTTACTGGTGCTCTGTCCTACACTGTTAAGTGACGCCATACTTACCGGTGCTCTGTTCTACACTGTTAAGTGACACCATACTTACCAGTGCTCTGTCCTACACTGCTAAGTGACTCCATACTTACCGGTGCTCTGTCCTACACTGTTAAGTGACTCCATACTTACCGGTGCTCTGTCTTACACTGTTAAGTGACTCCGTACTTACCGGTGCTCTGTCCTACACTGTTAAGTGACTCCGTACTTACCGGTGCTCTGTCCTACACTGTTAAGTGACTCCGTACTTACTGGTGCTCTGTCCTACACTGTTACATGACTCCATACTTACTGGTGCTCTGTCTTACACTGTTAAGTGACACCATACTTACCAGTGCTTTGTCTTACACTGTTAAGTGACTCCGTACTTACTGGTGCTCTGTCCTACACTGTTAAGTGACTCCGTACTTACCGGTGCTCTGTCCTACACTGTTAAGTGACTCCGTACTTACCGGTGCTCTGTCCTACACTGTTAAGTGACTCCGTACTTACCGGTGCTCTGTCCTACACTGTTAAGTGACTCCATACTGCTAGCTGTAGACGGATGAAAATCTTCATCAGAACTCTCGCTGTAATATTCATCTAGAAACCAAAAACAATATGATACAAAATTTTATTTGTTCAGCATATTTATAATTAGGAACATTTTGCGCTTAGTCTTTAAATGATAAAGATTCCTGAACTATCATGAACAAGAGGCCCATGGGCCACATCGCTGACATGAGTAACTTTGGCAATGCTGTTCTCAAACAGATTCACCATCTTTTTGTTATGACCTTTTTTACCCAACCCTTCCACCAGGGGCCATAAACAATTGAAAACCTACACTACCCCAGCATGTTTCCACATATGATTCAGCTTTTCTAGCCCAGTGGTTCTTGAGAAGATTATTTAAAGATTTTTCCAATATACTTCAATGTAAAACTTGGATTCCCTGGTGTGGCCTCGCCTTCCACCGGGGTCACGAACTGAACAATTTAAAACCACACTACTCAAGGGTGCTTCAACAATTTAAGCTTTTTCGGCCCTGTGGTTCTTCAATAGATTTTAAAAGATTTTTCCTGTACATTTCAATGTAAAACTTGGATTCCCTATTGTGGCCCCACCCTTCATCAGAGATCATGATTTGAACAATTTAAAATCTACAATACCCCGGGATGCTTTCACATAAGTTTCAGCTTTTCTGGTCCTGTGGTTATTGAGAAGAAGATTTCTAAAGAATTTTCCTACCGGGTAAACCAGCGGTTTCTCAATGTAAAACTTGGATTCCCTATTGTGGCCTACTCTTCCCCCAGGATCATAATTTGAACAATTAAAATCCGTACTATAAAATCCCCTTTACCCAAGAATGCTTTGTATCAAGTTTGGTTAAAATTGGTCCAGTGGTTCTTGAGAAGAAGTTGAAAACCTGAAAATTTTACGATGGACAACAGATGATCAGAAAAGCTCACTGAGCTTTCAGCTCAGGTGAGATTAAAGAAAACAGAGATCATATGCTTCACTAACAACACTTCCAAAAAACTCTTAGCATAGAAACATTTATAGTTATTTTCCTACCAATTATCCTCCGAATAAGGATCTCCGAATTACAATCCAAAAGCAATTGTGGTCACTGCTTAATTCGGAGGTAAGTCACTTTTTTCCGTATGAAGTAACACTGAGATCCAGCAAGATTACATTAGATTCGTATGTATGAAATTTTATAGTATTTAATTACGCTGACATCCAGAAAGATTAAATATAAGTTACTGTAACATAACTATAGGAATGTATCCTGAGTAAATCATCCGTGCAGATCTGGTATATATACAATATTACATTACTTCACAATAGGCTTACTTACAACTTTATAGGCATTCATCCGTATATATAAGCCACAATTTCACCGTATTACAACATTAAAGATGCTGTTGTCCATGAGTCGAACTTTTATGAATAAGCAATATTCAACATGCTGTATAACTTAATTAAGGTCATATTTCTTTGTATAATGTTTCTTTAAAGGCTTTGATACTATAGAATACATTTCACCGAATAAATAACAATCAAAGGACTGTGTGACCATATATCTCTGCATTGTAACATTCAAAATGTTGTGTCATCGTAGGTCATTTTTCTCTGCATCACAACATTCAAAATTCGGTGAAAGTGAACGCTGTCTTTCTATGTATAATATTCAAAATTCTGTATACCTATAGGCCAGATTTTTTACGACAATTACGTGCAAAATGCCTTTTTATTAGTAACTCATATTCAACAAAATAAAATATTTTAAAATTTGCTTTCAAAGTGCTATTATAGACCACGGTAAAAATACCAGTTTGGTAACATTTAAGGTAGGTTACATCGTGGAATTTTCAGAGTGGGAGGCATTGTAGTCTTAAATGCTGCGTTCAATATGCCGCAATATGACCAAGTTAACGGCCTTCAATAGGTCACACTTACTGGTTTTAGTCTGATCTTGTTTGATTACCCTCGGAGGAGAGAAGGATATAGCAGCTAACCCCATCTTATTCATCCATCTAGAACAAAGAAGCCTAACGTTATCACATTTCTTTTAAACAAACTAAATTAATATAATTGTGAACTTTGACATTACTCACAATTCTTGTCCAGAGTGAATACATTCATTTTAAATTGAAAAAAAGGGGGTGGGTGGGTCTCTGAATTAAGTCCACCAACCATGTCCATCGGTTAATTGTTTGTAACTGATATGTTTGTCATGAAATAAATGTTTTGAGAATCTAGACTCTGAATGACATATTTTTTAAGGTTGTACTTGTGCTTGTGTGTTTTGTTGACAGTTATTGATAAAGGTATGCAGTATACAAAATGAATGACTGTTTATAAAATTATCACAGGAATATCAGCATTACTTTTTCATATCTTCTTGTCGCTCCGAGGCAAAAACAAATGATGTACCAGCATTATGAATTTTGAAGGCACTGTAAAGAAAGACAAACAATGAACATCAATAACAGAAAAGTACAGCTTTTTCCAACTTGCGTATTTTCATAGGAGACAGAAAGAACCAAGATATTTTGAAATTTGGATATGAGAAAGCCCTAAATCAATACTGACTGAAGGAGAATTTGAACAAAACAAAATGCATACATGTATATTCTTTAAAGCATTTGAACAAAAGAAAATGCATAAATACAGGATATAATATACACTTAAATAATTTTACTTTTTAAGCAAATAGTAAACGATGAAAATATATAATATGTAAATCTGAGAAAAGATGTGAACTTATACAAGTGTTTGCTATTATAAAAACAATACAGCTGTTAAACAGTTCTCAGATTCAATTTTTATGCCAATAGCTACAACGCTACATGCAAAGAATTATTTGCATTAACATACAGCGTGTCCCTGGAAGTTGATTTATTTACATGTATTAAAACTTAATTAAATCAAGTATAGAAATAGTGAATTCTATTACCTTAAGCTTGCATTAAAATCATATGAAATGGAAAGTTTAAAGACAAAGTTAAATCAGCACCAGAAAATGAAAATGTTAACAACGCGTGTAGTGGAGATATATGATCGATCTTTATGCACCCATCTCTAAAAATTCTGACAACCACTGTGAAAGTAAGGTATATTTTATATGGTTTAATCCTGCGACTCAAAAACAAACCCCCAAAAAAATAAATAAATAAAATTAAATAAAAGAATACAGCAAAACTGAACGACTACGAAGACTTTTTCTTCGACAAAAAACCCCCACCTTATTTAAAAATAATCATGATAACAAACTTCTGTCAATTATTGCTTCTGAATAAGTAAAACATCACATATAAAATGACATTTGTACAACGTGAAACGTTGGTAAGATTATAAAAGGCTTTGATTACCAATGGTAAGAAAAAAGAAAAAAAAAAGAATGCTTGTAAAACGAATTCGAAAGAACATGCAATACACGAAGAACGTGCAATTTTGCCACTTTGCTTAAGAGAAAATGTTCCATGCAACAAAAGCGATCTCCTATACAAGTTGATAGAGGACAAAAGAACGACAACTGACAACATTAACTACTTACAAAGGACTTCAGGTTGAAAAATAAATATATATAGATGATAAACGTTTTCATTCAATGCATCATGACTCTAAATTTAATCAAGGTGACAGTCAAGAATGAAATACATGTATCATGATACTTACACATCTACTTCATACATATTAAATTCATCTCAATTCAACCACTTCATATAAAAATATGTGAAGTAGTTTTAAATAATAAATGATTAAATTATTTAAAGAAAACGTTTTTACTCGTTGAATCGCTTGACGACCAAATTCAGTTAAGCTGAGCCAATAATGACCAAGAAAAAGTGACAGCTACATTTTGTACGAAAAATGATTTTTTTTAAAGCCACCTCTTGAAAAAAATTATTTGGATAAAAGATGTTGACAACTATATATAAATCCCAATTACAGAAATTCGGCCCTGGATACAATTTTATCTTTAGAAAACGATAGATTTTCACACATAAAATAGAAAAATTATGATTTACTAGTAATTCATTGATTGTTTGAATTAAGTCCCTCCGAGAATTTTTCACTCATGTCGTGGATAATTTTATGTTGAAATCTTAAACAAGTTACCTCAATTCTTTGAAACGTTTTTATACATATATATCAATTTACAAATATTGCTTTTTGTTTGTTAAAAACAATAAGATTAGCACAACTTAACTAAATTTTAAAGTTTCAAATAATAGTAAGCTGAATTATCAGAACTGCAATGCTTGATACAATATTTCTAAAGTTACAAATATTGAACATCTTGAATGCTTATCTTAAGAAAGAGATTTTAGTAAATAAAGTACGTCCAAACAAACTTTATCCGAAATACTGATTTCAGTATCAAAGTGCTTGAATTTTTTTAACTTCGCTGCTAAATCTCCACAGTTAAATGTACTCACAATTTTTTGGTTTTGACTTCAGGTGCAGGAGAAACTTGAAATGCTGGCAAATGTAAAACTCCTTCTGCCTTCAGATCCTAAAAAAGACGAGACTTCATTCATTGTGAGCTAAGATGTAGCAAACATTTCTGTTAGATAACAAAGATATGATAACTATTTCATAAAGGATTGAGAGGACTTTGATAAATACACACGTATTATGAAGACGACCATTATAAATTATTAAATATGTAAGGTGAGGGAATCATTGTTAAGACTATCTAAAATGTTGTATAGAAGATCGATAAACCGGTAAATATACTATGACAGTCTGAAATATCTGACGTTTTCTTGGCCTTTTTTACGATTTTGATGTTTATGTGTCAGGAGAACGTCAGAACCGACGCCATTACGAAAATTTGGAACTTCTGTTTGACTTTTGTTACTTGGGAACCGAATGAGTTCACAACTTATCCATAGTACAAAGTCTTAAGTTTATTATTTATCAGCATCGTTTTTATGGTTTGTTCTCAAAATATACAGTCCAGTGAATCATTTTACTAGTATTAGATCGTCTAGTTTTGTTTTCATTTAAAATCTTGCAAAAACATGTTTCGAAATATGAAGTTATATTTTCTTTTCATTGATATTGTTAAGTAATAGAAGCATATTGCTATTAATAAATTAAATTGCATATTAGGCATTCAGTTCGAAAATTTCGAAAATCAGCTCCGATTTAAGACGGTGAAATTTCCAGTTTTCGTAATGGTGCCGGTTCTGACGTTTTCCTATCAAAATCGTCAGAAAAGCCTGGAAAACCTCAGATACATGTATTTCATTGTTAAGAATACCTAGAAAGTTGTACACCAGAGTGCTAAATGTAAGGGAGGTCATTGTTAAGACTGCCTAACTAGTTGTATACTAGTGCTTTATGTATAGGAGGACCTTACCTCCACGTCTCTGTAGAAGTACATGTTGTACTGCTTTATGACACACCAGCGCTTCACCCAGTGTCCCGACATGAAACCCCCTTTGTCTCTTTTCTTGTACAGCCAGCCTTCACAATCCCCTGTACCAAGATCCTTACAACTCACTCGACGATCTTAAAACATAAAAATAACGCATGTGTTACTAGTACCTATCAATGCGAATTCTTAAGATCAGCATTACCATGTCTATTTGTAGGAAGTATCTGTCATCAAAAACCAACTCTGATGTACAGAATTTCTTTAAGAAATAAATTTTTTCTAGATATTTGTGAACTTTGTTTCAACGAAATCGGCCCAAAAAAACCCAGAGATTTCTGAAGGAATTTTTATAGAAGGACAAACAGCTACAGAGTTCTGATCTACAACCTATGGAGCCAAAAGATCCCTATAATTTAGCTGTAGTCAAAGGTAAATAAATCATTATTTACTTATATAATAAACGGAATGATAAATTATAACGGATCTAGTAATATTTGTAACTACCTGGGTCAAGTTGAAACATTCAGAAAGCGGCAAATCCCCCCAAACATGCTATAGATATTTTAGTCGATTGATACACTATCTTGTAGTAAAAACACACCCTAAAAACCAAGAATTTTAACAGAAATACTTGCCGACACGTTTTGGTTTCTTTTTATGTCTCATGACAACGGCAGGCTGAAAAAATGGATACAAAAAAAGTATCAAAATCAAAAAGGTCTAAGAGGAGGTAGGATAATGTATAATGATAATAGACTGTTATCGTAAAACAATGTTGTGGATAGACGAACCTCATTTGTGACGGGGATTTTCTGAACTACTCCGCCCACCACGATTGTCTTGTAACTACTCATTAAGAAAAATATCATTAATAACTTAAAAAGAGTAGTTAAATCATTCATATCAAATTTTACATAAATAAGTTAATGTGAAGATTTGTCGATCTGTCTTACATTTTTTTTAACAATTCTTAAATAAAAATAAAATATGTAAAGCAGCAGTGAATTTAAGATACGGAAACGATTGAAGACACAGAAAACATTTGACACCAACTCTCAAACAATTTGATTTAATACAACTTAACATTCTCTTTTTCTATTTCTAAAATTAACACTCTTAAATTTCAATTTTTGAAAAGGATAAAAATTTAAATCCTTGGTGGAATCAAGTGTATACACGAAATATACACGAAAAACATGTATTTGATGGTTGAAACGATAATCACGAAACAAGTATGGTCAATTATCACCAACTTAAAAAAGAACAATGTATTAAATCTTTTCGTGCATTTTATGATTAACCACTTAAAATTTTATAATATACAATATATACAATGTATCATAAAATATAATGTCCATGTATTTTGTTATCTTATTGTATGTTAACCAAGACCTACATATTAATAGTATTAATTATTATACTTCTATTAAAATGTTTCCTATATAAAGTTCAGACGGTAAAATAACTATCCTTTATACTCCACGCATAGCAAAGCTATACCCCGGGGTATAGTTTTTGCTATCCACCCTCGGAAAATTTTCATGCAATTGTTGCCGCAAATTTTGATTTCCAGCGATAAATCTTTGAACTGATGATGTCATAATGACTTCATCAGGTTTCAGATTATTCTTGCAGAATTATCTTACTCCAAAAAAAATCAAACCTCAGAAATTATATTATACATCAGTATAATAAAACGCTTATCCGCTGGTTGTGAGTGGGATAGCTCTTTTATCAAACCCTTGACAGGAACTATTCCCCTCGGGCAAGCCCTCGGGGAATAGTTCCCTGTCGCGGGGTTGATAAAAGAGCTATCCCACTCACAACCAGTGGATAAGTGTATTTAATATAAATTAAAATGTAACAAATCGCCAAGTTTCGAATCTAATTTTATCCTAGACTTTTGGAATCAGGCATAACAAATCCTAACAAATAGACATAATGAGGAGAGAGTTAAGTGGATACAAATTCTTAAATAAATGAAAAAATAAAAATAAAAAAGGAAGAAAGAAAAATAATGATATTAAAATAAACAAATAAATAATAAAAATAATAAATCTTTTTTTTTGTTCACTTACAGATCCAATGCTCTGCCATCCTTCATTTTATTTTTTAAACAATCAAATTCCCTGATGAGTGAACAAGAATACACGTAAATAAAGCAAGAGGAAACAAATGTATACTTAATAGTATAACAGGAAGGACGATTTCTCAGTCCAAATCAGTTTAAATTGTCGCCTTCTATGATATACACTTGACCTAACCTTTCAGTGCCTTCAAGGGAGAGAGTCTTTAGGTAAACTGTTCATTTTCACCGCTCTATTTTACATTGATAAAATCTCACAGAATACGGAAGCAGACTAAGAGCTTATTCATAAAATAATCTGAAGGGCGCAAAACCATTTATTAGAAAGGCTTATATTACTCCATTGAAATTCTTTAAATATAAATAAAGATTAGAACACATCAACAAAACAGGGAACACATCAGCAGTCTCGTGTAGTGCTTTTTTGCCTAAAGTTTTTTCCATAAATTATTTAGAAACAAACAAATAATGTTATCTAATAAGTGATATACAGTGAAGATGTCTGAAATGATATCAAATTTGTTTCAGATCAACAGAGGGCAATCACAATATTTCTCAATTGTAATTTAATTATCAAAGACGATCAAGAAAAAAAGCACTTTGCGCACGGAGTTCACAACCCCCGCCCTGCGCAACCCTAATGTGAGTATAATGGTCATTTTTTCCAAATAATTATATATCAGATTTTGTGTAGGGGTGTGAAATTCTCAATAAATTTTATTCAGTGGTTGTTCTTCATCGTCGAGAACATTTTCTTTAAATGTTGGATAAGAAAATCAGAAACATGGCTAGAGTAAAATGATGTCAAGGGAGCGTTTTGTTAAGCCTTTTCACGAGTGATTATGATACATGTACTAACTTATACATATCACTGACTTCATAACAATCATGAAATTTACCTGACATTTTCCTCCTGTTTTGTTGACTCAGAAAAAGCGACTTTTTTGTTCCGATTCTACAAATAAAACAAAAAATACAATGTTATCATTTCAGTCAAGTAAATGACAATGAGGAGGTAAGCAAAGATTGTTAGCAATGATTGTTACATAAATTACGTACATTGTCATCAATAACCAAAAAATAAAAATCAGATACAAATACAAAGTTAAAACCAGACTACATGTATAATTTCAATAATTCTTCATTAATGTATAAGTAAATGATGATAAGTAAATGCATTTTTTTTTTTAGAAAATCACAAGAACTGTTGCTATGGATAAATGATCAATGTTTTTTTGTAAAAAATTACAAAATAAAGAAAGCATATACACGTTACACACTTTCTTTATCAGAGGCAACGGATTACGTAAAATATTTCGTGCCCATCATTTGAGCGTAAATCATACAGAGAAAATATTAGGCAAATTACAACAAAAAAATAGTCAAATAATCGAAGAGAATAGTTGAGTATGCTGCTCTTCAGTAGATAAAATGCAAATAGAACACTGAAAAACAGCATAATTCATTAACCCATGCTTACTTTGAAAAAAATAAGGGGAAAACCCGTTCTTGTTTAGTGTTATGTTATGAAATACTGATTATCAAGAAAACAATCTGTAAGTCTAGACATCTCTTGGATACATGTTAAGTATTAATCAACTATCTCTTGGATACACGTTAAATATTAGTCAACTATTTTATCAGATTAATATTTGTTACCCATCACCGTAACATAATGATGTTACATACCCCTCCTTCTATAAAAGAGTCAATTTTTCGAATTTTCATCAGTTGAGGTTCACTCTTTTCTCTAGTAGAGGTAGCAACAGAGGAAAAAGCCATATTTCTAATGGGTTTTCGCATATCAACATAGGAGGCATCCAGATTTTGTGGAGCAGTTTTAGGCATCAGGGATAAAGGCCACAGTTCACTTGTATCCAAATGTGCCTCAACTGTGTGCAGACTTACCCCAGATGAATTCTCAGTGTGGAGATCTGGAATAGCAGTATCAAGAGTGGTATCCTCCTCAATTCTGTCTGTACCATCAATAGACTTTGAGCTAGGAACTTTCTGCTCATTCTCAGCAGGGCTGGTCTCTTTAGCTGGACTTTTTACTTGGTGTCCACTATCCGCCTCTTCCTCTGCGCCATTCTTCTCGGAGTGGTCAGTTAAGGTATCAGTTGATGATGGTGAAGACATACATTCTGGTTTCTCTACTTCCTCTACATTGTCTGCTGTCCGCCTGTTTGGATTTTGAAATCTAGAGGGTACCTCTAATAAGTCTAGAACTTTCTTTTGATCTAACAAATCTTGGAAAGTTTTCTGTTGTTCTTCACTAGCTGATTTTGGTGTTGATATTTCAGACTTGGGTTCTTGGACAATCGGTACCGGTTTCTTGACCGTGAACTCTAGAGACTGCGGGGAGGTCTTGCCTGTCTTGTAGTCCTGTCGCTTCTGCTGAGCGTTCCCTGCCTTTCCACTACCACTTCCTAGTTTGGTTAGATTACTGTCTTCTCCTGTAAAGGGAGTACACAATAGAACGACGACATATAAATGATCATCGAATTTTTTATCCGCTGCTTCATTTGTTTCGTTTTGTACTTGGTTCATAATGCATCTCGCTATTAAATAAGTAAAGTATCTTCAACTGAGTTTCAATCTTAAATGTAAATTTAACCTCGTTTGAAATATGAATAGGAGAAAGAAGCTTGCCCATTATGTCTTTGTATTCAGCTGGCGGTAAGTCGGCCGAGGCCACAGTGAACGATTTCGGTCTGGTGGGCGTGTCTGGGTCTTCTATCCCCAGGAGAGTGCGACTGAGGGTCGGCGATCCGCCGCTGACGGTGGCGCGGCGCTGTTTGGGATCAGTGATCACCGGAAGGGAGAACTGGGGCGACTCGGATCCGCTCCTGAAGACGTCACTGTCTGTATCATTCCCATCATCCTTTTCGTCAGTCACTATCTCCTCCCTGTTATAAAATACAGTGTTTTCAATAACATCCATTTTATTAAATCTGCTGCCAGAAAGCACATTCAGGAAGTCAAAAACAAGGGATTAAATAATGATAACATAAAGTACATGCCAATTTAGTATCAGACGACTTTTTGGGGAGTAGGGGAGAAGACATTTATCGCATGAAACAACACTTCAAGTCATGAAAATATGAGATCAGTTAACATAAAAGCATCGCTGCATAAAAACCGACACAAGTAAGAGTGTAGAATAACATGTCTAACAAAGGAACATTTCTTATGTTAACAAAATATATAAAAGTAGCTACTTCCCGGATCGTCTGTAAGCTGCCGTACATCATATATATATTCTCCGTTTGGTTTGTATTTGAATATTATTTAACAAATGCTTACTTCCCTATAAATTTTATTATATATATCCTTATTAACATTGCATCATTTTACATTTTTTAAAATTCTATTTTTAAAAGTTTCCTTTGAATTGTGATTTGAATGTGTATCGTCGCACAAAATTCATATCGATAAACAAAATTATCCGTCGGAACAGATTTATGGACGTATACGAGATTTTTTCATATCCTTGCATGAAAAAAGAGAGCGTTTGTCTCCGACTTCATTTAGTTTCTACTGTTCTCTGCTTATTGATGTTCAATGTCCTTTAAATATTTGGAGAAAACCAAGGTGAACTGTGATGGAAAATCTGAAAGTTTAACAACCCATCCAGGGATGTTTCTTTATGTATACTCGGTAATAGTACATGTGTAATACTGGACTGCGGAGCAACCTTTCGCGAGTTTTGCCTAACATGCGGAAATACTGCAATACCATGGAACTCAATGTTTGTGTTTAATATTAGAAGGTTCAAAGTGGGCAATCTTGACACAAGGAAGATATAATATCACGATCAACATTCTACTCTTAAAATATAAATTTTATGTCATATTTATCCTCATAGTGATTCTTTTTGTTAAGTTTTGATATTTACAATTAACTCGTGATTTCCCCCGTCCCTTTTGAGCCTTGAGTTTTCTACATTGAATTGTTGTCTAGAAAGATCCGGTTGTCTAGAAGCAGAGGGTCAATTTCAACCAAATCTATCAAAAACGTTCACAACTACGTAGATTTCTACAAGATCAAAGAAATAAGAGTAACCCTTTTCGATGCATTGATAGAGGAAAAACAGTGTAGTGTCATTTAATATCAATCAAAAACCACCAGGGCAGTTTAATTATTCAAGAATCTAAAGTATTGTGCAACGTTAATTTGTTTGAATGAGGGAATTACGATAACAATTAATTGCAGACTAATATGTTCACGTACAGAAATATTCTATTTTCTATTCCTCTTCTTTCCCCCATCTATTTGCCATACTTTACTCGGCACTGCGACACGAGAACTCGAGAATACGGTCTCATCCGAAGGGCCGATCTGCACGCCCCACAGTGGGATTCGAACCCGCGACGTAAGGATCAACTTCTTACTTCCCGACTCTCTAGAAGACGCTCTAACCTAACCACTAGTGGCGAGTTGACTTTGCCCACAATACATCACTGGGGATTTGTTCGGGAATTCTCTAGATTACTGATTTTTTTCCCATGCAAATTGACAATAAAAACCTCCTTGAGAGAACTCGCGAAAAACCTGATGATCTTAAAATAACAACCTCTTTTTCGGTTTTAAGGGTGTATAACTAAGTAACCGCGTCTTCAAATATCATAACGTTTGGGCCCCTTTCTGTCAATAACAAACATTTCCCTTGAAGTTCCTCGGATGTAAGGATCAATATTTGTATACATGTATATCTTTGTTACTGATTTCTACCTGGGACTCAGATGCAGTGAACATGGGAGGATATCACGTTTGGGTAAAAAAAAAAACACAATTTTTTGAAATCAAATGTGCTTCTCACCAATCGTTTATGAAAAAGTTAAGAAAGAAAAAAATAATTTAAATTCAATGGTAACAATTTAATCTTAAAACGATCCAACGAGCAGTAATACCATCGAAATAAAACAAGACAAGTTTAATTGTGGAGATGTACAAATGTAATTTTATTAATTAATTCATTAAACAAATATAACCAATTGATATGTCAGAAACATTGTAAGGATTTCTGCAAATCTATTTTATATATTATATCCTTATAATATAACCATAAAAATATAAATATGCATTTAATTACAGGTACCATTTTTGTTGCTGTTTCTGTTACTCTGTGCTCTAAGAATTCAGGCCAAGGTACAACCTTATCATCTCCCCGACAGTTTGTTTAACTGTTTCCGAACCTTCTCTAATGAGACTTACTTCCAACAACTTCCAGCAGAGAAACTATCAGCGACCTGCTTAATGCGTTATATGTGGTCAGGTGCGTTCTACTCAAGTTTTCAATGACAGGAGTTAGCGAGGTTTTTTATTGCCTTATGGTATGTCACTTGTCAGCATTTTAGAAAAGTTCAGGCAGATTCAATTACTTCAATTTGCATGATTTGTTCAATTATAAATATCATTCAATCTATTTTACGCAAAATAACATTATATTTATCGCCATATTTACATTAGGTAAAATATGATAAAGATTTTAGTGATTAATCAAAGAGCTACAATAATTATTTAAGTGCAAAAAAAAGTCAACTTATTTATATCGTAACTCAGTAACATGCACACTGAACCCCCATTTCTTTGCGATTTTGAGAAATGCTATGTGAGTACTTATCTAAAATAAACTTCTCTCAAAATTCTTGATATAACTAATCTCACGAGTGACATACCTTAATAGGATTTAACCCTTGTTCAAGCGGAGTATCTTTGGCGTGAATTCTTATATGACAAGATTTTGGAGTGCTTCAACATCTTGATACCATAAAACGTGAATACATTTTTCAAACACCTCTTTCCTATTGTAGATGTTGGGATAAATTGTCACAACATGACTCAGCCCGAGTTAGACTACATTGGAGAACTACTAGGGAAGTTTCTCAATCGTCGTAAAAAGCGTCAAACCAACAGACGCAGACGTCGTGAGTACAGGAGTCTATCCCAGGGAGACAGGACCATCTACCATAATGCTGTCAGGTCCCTCAAGTCCAGAAGCCCTGTACGTACTCAATACTCCCTTATTCATTGACACTATTTTCTAATAAGATTTCTTTAATATCATTCAATGTGTGAGAGAACTCCGTAGGATAAGAATTTTTCAGCTAAACACTACACAGTCTTTAATAAGTGCAAAATGTTACAAAACCTTTGAATACATTCTAGAAAAAAGATTGAGTACCTCTTCCTTTTGTAGATGATGTTATGATTATACATTCAATACACGATAGATATAGTAATTAAGAGGTTATATCATTGGTATCCATTTTTCTTTATATTAACTATGTATCTAAGATATTGCTCTGCGTTGTTGATCTTTATTTAAGCTTAGGGTTCTAATAATCAAGCATTTCCGAAAAAGAAATTATAACAGCACTGACATGCAAAAACCTTACTGAATTTTAAAAAGATGCATGCCTTTCTCTATTAAGCCCCGGAACTATGACACGATAGCAAGATACCATCAAGCCAACGTCGGAAGATCGGCTCATGGAGGTCCTAATTTTCCAGGGTGGCACAGAGTGTTTCTTCTTATGTCAGTATCATCAATTATAATTCTATAGATATCTTATGACGTAATTTGCAAATCACTTAATCCTACGAATGCTATAGTTGTCATATTTATAAATTCCCCGTGACCACTACAACTGCCTCATTTCAAAATTTAAACCTCAATGTTTTAATATTTCAAGAACTCACGGGGGAAATTTGCCATTTATAATTCTCTATTACACTAAGAGGTACGTTGCTGAGATCTGTTGTCTTTGTACTTCAGATACGAGGAGGCCCTTATTGAGGCGAGTGGTGGACAGCTGCAGGCCCTCCCATACATAGACTGGCGACTGGACTCCCGACTCAGCGACTCCACACAGTCTGTCCTGTGGACAGCTCAGTTCCTAGGAACTGGAAATGGACTTGTAAATAATGGACCGTTTGCTAACTGGAGAGTGGATGGCTCGTCACTCATCCGTAATGTAGGACTGGGACCTCGTCTTACCTCTGACGCTGACGTCCGACGCCTTTTCAGAATTAATAGTGTCCGTAGATTTGGGACAGATCTAGAGTTTCTCCATAATACCGCCCACGTATATATAGGAGGACTGATGTCAGAGGTAGAGAGAGCCACATTTGATCCAGTGTTCTTTATGCATCATTGCTTCATTGACTATCTATGGTGGCGATACCAGTGTCCTAACAACAGATGTATAAGTGACAGGTTCAGGTATCCAGGTACCAGAAGGGATGGATTACATGCTCCTAACAGATTTATGGATAATTTAACATTCCAAAATCAGCAACTTCGAAACAGGAGAGGTTACGATCGAGATTGGTTAAATTACTTCACGTATGAAAACTCGCCCGCAGAATGTACCAGTGGTTGTTCTTCCTTTTCAAATCCTGGTGCACTTGACTGTACAGTGACCACCTGTAGATCTGCCAGGGCTGGTGGGAGTACAGGAGGAAGTGGGGATGGGGGCGGGGGTGGAGATTATGACGACTATGATTACGGTAGAATTCGAAAGAAACGACAAGCCATTCCACCAACCCCATTCCAACAGACTTTCCCTAGCAATGAATACTTCATAGCTCGACCAGTACAAAATCTCTTTACAATTAATTGTCAAAGTAATTCGAATCAGTGGGGATTCATTCCAGTCAAAGTGGTTAATGTACGGTCCAAAACAGAGGTGTACAACTCGTATCCGGTACGAACAGGCAAAGTTCTGGTCTCTTCATTGAATGATATATACGATCAGTTGCCGGGCATAGAAAAAATAGATAAACTGACAAGGCCAGGTCATCCCAAGAGTTATCAAAACTGTACAACTGACGATTCCGGAGCATTTCGGGTCACGATCAACTCATATGGCTTAAATTACTATGGTTACTATCAAGATTATGCCATCATGGACAACAGAGCACCTTTGTATTCGGCGATGACGTACATTGCCGTCAGACGTCCGACTAAGTATAAGCCAAGCTTTGTTTACCTAACATCTTTTGACAACTGTGGAAGATTTTGTACCCCCAAATGCCTTGAGCCTGGGTCGAAGCCACCAAGGTATAGAAGCTGTACAGGTGCCATAAAAGTTGACGACAGCTTACCACGGGGGTATGGCACCTCGTATGATGATGCAGTTCTCCTGTATTATAGTTTCCAGGGTGCTGGAAGTTGTCCTCGTACTACTGAGCAGAATGTTCCTATCATATTTTACTGCAATAAGGCAGATAACTGGCTACCAAGGGCAACAAATTCTAATTATTTTGGTTAAGTTTCCAAATAAATTATCAATACCAAGTGTTGAATATCATTTACCATCTTCACCATCAAAGGGGCATAGACACATCATTGAAGTTTTTATCTACCAGAATTTTCGGTAGAATTCCATGACATTCATGTACCACATATTTCTGGATTTCTTTAGTTTCGATAGTTGAACACGGAAAAGTCCGATGGTGCAAATAATTAGACGTGTTCATAGTATTACTGTGCCAATTTGAAATGCCATACAATGCCAAGGTCCGATTGTTTTCAATAAATACCTGATAGCAAGCGTCTAAAATTGTTGTTAAAATTGAGACAAATAATCCAAACATGCATTCATGACGTTTAGAATTCCGTCCAATGTTAACGTTTGCTATAGACCTTATTAAATCTCAGTCTCGAGCTAAAATGCGTTATGAAAACATGAAAGTGATCAAAAACAAGAGGCCCACGGGCCTTCTAGGTCACCTGAGTATCATATCACAACTTTCCAACAATTGAATTTGATTCTTGTTTTAAACCAGAGGCCATGAAATTCACAATTTTGAAAGAGGCACCATTGCTTATCATAATTACATATATGTATAAACTTCGCATACTTACGCTATTTATTTATGAGTAACAAAGAGAAAATGCACTTCGAACCACTTTATCACCAGTTGTGCACCCCACCCCAAAGGAACCAATGACCCTGGAGCCACATATTTCAAAGTTTTGGAAATTTTATCATAAATTTTATTTCATCATATATGGTTGATTAATACCAAAGAGCAGATTTCAAAGCATTAATTTATTTTCAGACTATGTAACCCCCCCCCCCATCCAATGCCTCTGACCTAGGGGGCATGAAATTAACCATTTTGCTAGATGCACCTTTCTCCATCATAAATATATATACTTGGATCATTAGCATAATACCCAGGAGCAAAGGAAAAGATTTTCAAAGAATTAATGTATTTTTACTATATAATCAAAAGACCCCCCCTCCTCTTTACACCAAATGGCAAAACCTCTGACACTGGGGCCATGAAATTCACAATTTTGGTCGAGGCAATCTTGCTCATCATAACTATGTACTTAGTTAGTTTATCTAATACTGGGAGAAGATTTTTGAATAATTAATGCATTTTCACTATATAATCAATAGAGCCCTGCCCTAACACCAGAACCCCTGACCCTGGGGCCATAAAATTCACAATTTTGGAAGAGGCACTCTTGCTTATCATAACTATGTACTTAGTAAGTTTATTTCATACCCAAGAGAATAGGAGAAGATTTTCAAAGAATTAATGCATTTCACTATATAACCAATAGAGCCCCGCCATAACATCAGAACCCCTGACCCTGGGGCCATAAAATTCACAATTTTGGAAGAGGCACTCTTACTAAGCATAACTATGTACTTAGTAAGTTTATTTAATACCCAGGGGCAGAGGAGAAGATTTTCAAAGAATTAATATATTTTCACTATATAATCAATAGAGCCCCGCCCTAACACCAGAATCCCTGACCCTAGGGCCATAAAATTCACAATTTTGAAAGAGGCACTCTTGCCCACCATAACTATGTACTTAGTTAGTTTATTTAATACCCAGAAGCAGAGAAGAGGATTTTCAAATAATTAATGCATTTTCACTATATAATCAATAGAGCCCCACCCTAACACCAGAACCCCTGACCCTTGGGCCATAAAATTCACAATTTTGGAAGAGGCACTCTTGCTTATCATAACTATATACTTAGTTAGTTTATTTAATACCCAGGAGCAGAGAAGAAGATTTTCAAAGAAATAGTGCATTTTCACTATATAATCTATATAACCCCACCCTAGCACTAGAACCCCTGACCCTAGGTCCATAAAATTCACATTTTGAAAGAGGCACTCTTGCTCATCATGACTATGTACTTAGTTAGTTTATTTAATACCCAGGAGCAGAGAAGAAGGATTTCAAAGAAATAGTGCATTTTCACTATATAATCTATATAGCCCCGTCCTAGCACTAGAACCCCTGACCCTGGGGCCATGAACTTCACAATTTTGGTAGAGGACTTAATAGACATTACATTCATGCTAACAGTTTGCCGGCTTGATGTCCAGGAGTAAAGAAGAAGATTTTTAAAGATTTCATTAATTTTAGTGGTTTTCATTTGGCCCAACCCATCAGGCCCCAGGGGGGCAGGGACCATTAAAATCACAATTTGTTCCCCTTCACCCATAGATGCTCTATATAAAATTTGGTTGAAATTGGTTCGGAGATTTCAGAGAAGCTGAAAATGTTCAAATGTTAACACACGATGGACAACGACGGACGAAAACGGATAGCAATAGGTCACCTGAGTAACTCAGGTGACCGAAAAAAGGTGTTAAAGCTGTAAACTTCAGCTTTAAAAGTATGTTTTGAAATTTTTTTATAGGGAAATTATCAAAACTGCTTCAGGTTTAATTTTAAACACATTTGATTGTCATTGGGATTTCATAGCATTGGAGTATTTGACTGTCACTTGGTTAAGGACAATTTCTACGAAGGTTTTTTTTCAACAATCATGAAAATGATAATCAAGTTTAGCAGCATGATGTTTTTCATTTAGCAGAAAACATCCTGGTACATTGATATTTCTTCCTGTAATTACATAATGAGCTTATACTAGTTACTGAAAATACAGATACAAGTACCCGGCATTTGTTGTTAAGCTCTCAAATTTATACACTACATTTCTGTGAAATTGTTTAACATCAAATTCACATAAAAGGAATAAGAACAAAATTGACATTGCATTGATTTAAGTAATAAAATGAAGTATACAAGTAAATCCCTGCACTTATGATAACATTTACAATTTCACATACATGTACAATTACTTATTTTACAAATTTTAAATACATTTCTATATGTACATTTGGGTTTTTTACATCATGTGTCTAACTAGATTGGATGTTGACTATGTACTGCATTTTTAAAACAAGAGGCCCATGGGCCTTATAGGTCACCTGAGCATCATGCAACAACTTTTCAAATGATTGAATTTGGTTCATGTTTTAAGCTAGATGCTATGGCATTCACAATTTTGAAAGAGGCACCATTGCTAATCACCATACACTTAACAATTGTTTAGTTTGTCTACTTAATACCCATAAGCAGAGTAGGGGAACAAAAAATGCATTTCAGCTAATCAGTAATATTCAGCAATAATCAGAAGTGCCGCCACCACACATGAACCCCTGACCCTAAGTCTACACATTGCACAATTTTTGAAAAGGCACACTTGCTTATCAAAAATGTTTAATTAATAATTATTAAATACCAAAGAGCAGATTTCAAAAAATTCATTTTCAGTATATAAGTAAAGCCCCCCCCCCTTTGGAATCTCTGACCCAGGGGCCTTGAAATTCACAATTCTGGAAGAAGAGCCCTTGCACACCATAACTATATAGGTAGCTCATCTGCTTATTACTCAGGAGTAGAGAAAAAGAATTTTCATAGATGTAATGTATTCTCACTATATGATCAATAGAGCCCCGCCCCAAGACCAGAACCCCTGACCCTGGGGCCATAAAATTCACAATTTTGGTAGAGGCACTCTTGTTTATCATAACTTTTTACTTAATTAGTTTATTATTCTTAGGAACAGAGAAGATGATTTTCAAAGAAATAATGCATTTTCACTATATAATCAATAGAGCCCCACCTTAACACCAGAACCCCTGACCCTAGGGCCATAAAATTCAAAATTTTGGTAGAGGCACTCTTGCTCACCATAACTATGTACTTAATTAGTTTATATATTACTTAAGAACAGTGAAGAAGATTTTCAAAGAAATAATGCATTTTCACTATTATAATCAAAGAGCCCCGCCCTAACACCATAACACCTGACCCTGGGGCCATAAAATTCATAATTTTGGTAGAGGCACTGTTGCTCATCACAACTATTTACTTAGTTTGTTTATTTAATAAACAGAAGCTGAGCAGAAGATTTTCAAAGAATTAATGCATTTTCATTATATAATCAAAAGAGCCCCGCCCTAACACCAGAACCCCTGACCCTGGGGCCATAAAATTCACAATTTTGGTAGAGGCACTCTTGCTCATCATAACTATGTACTTAGTTAGTTTATTTTATACCTAGGAGCAGAGAAGAAGATTTTCAAAGAAATAATGCATTTTTACTACAGTGTATATAATCAATATAGCCCCGCCCTAGCACTAGAACCCCTGACCCTGGGGCCATGAATTTCACAATTTTGGTAGAGGACTCAATGCTGATTACAATCATACCAACAGTTTGACTGCTTATGTCCAGGAGTAAAGAAGAAGATTTTTAAAGATTACACTAATTTTAGTGGTTTTGGCACCACCCCCCCCCAGGCCCCAGTGGGGCAGGGACCAGGAAATTCAAAATTTTTGTTCCCCTTCACCCATAGATGCTATATGCCAAAATTAGTTGAAATTGGTTCAGTGGTTTCAGAGAAGAAGCTGAAAATGTTTAATTGTTAACGCACAACGCACGACGACAGACGAAAACAGATAGCAATAAGTCACCTGAGTTTACTCAGGTGACCTAAAAATGAATTATAACTTTTATATTTTTTACAGGAAATCTTTCTAGAACTTTAATTACCTAATGATTCAAAATAATCCAGATATCAGGATATTAAGGCTTGTACAACCTTAATTTTGGCCTACATGAGCACTGTCTGCATATTTATTAAACCATTCTTAGCCATGCTCTCTACAGAGGATACAAGTAACTAAAATGACCTAAGTATGGACATTCTTTTGAGATATTGAAATTTTGGATCTATCTTGTTTATCATTACTAAACAAATCTGATTTTGATTGGGAAGCTTTAATATATAAGGAAGTTGAGCTATATCTTGCCCTTTTGACAAAGATTCTTCATGAGAAAAATCAACTAGTTTTTACACTGTATATAAAACAATTAACACTCTATTACATCCCTTTGAAACCACAAGGTTTGAAATATATGAAAAAAGCACTGTTACAGTAAAATTAAACTTAAAACTGCAGGTAACCCACTGTTTTCCTGAGAACATGAACAAAACTTTAGCCTTCTCTACATAATGAAGCATTAAAAAGGCTTTGCTCTGCGTAATTTTGCCAGAAAATCAGTAAAAAAGGACTTTCCATTTTACGATTTTCTCATACTGTACAATGCATTTTTTAAAGTTTTTATTATTATTAGAATAATCATTATTGAACATACTTAGTTGTATGAGGATCATCCATTGGTGTTGAGCTAACATTTTGTTTTGTTTACAAATATACATGTACATACCTTGTTGTATAAAGATCGTCTGTTGGTACAGAACTGGACAATTCCTGGAGGGAGGGTCTGGGCTGTTTATTATGCTCCCCCTCTCTAGATCTCCTCTTCTTGGAGGGTAAGGTGTTGACTTGAGGGGGGTGAAGGTTGGTGTTTTGGTGACGTCTGTTTGGAAGCTGACCATACGGACTAATGTGATGAGGACGTTTTTTCAAAAGAAGATGCACTTCCTTTGGTCTTTCCTTCAGTATATCAACCAATCTCTGAAGCTGCCAACCAACCTAGACAATAACAAGACACACATGGGTCTCAGCCATTGACTGAATCATCTATGCTCTTGCAGCTGAACTTCAGGAAAGAGATATATTTTTCTCTCTAAATTCTACTAAAAATCATGAACCTTATCACTGTATTTTATGGATTCTGATGTTATACCACTCTGTTTTACTGATTCTGATGTATTACCACTGTATTTTACTGATTCTGATGTATTACCACTGTATTTTACTGATTCTGATGTATTATCACTGTATTTTACGGATTCTGCTGTTATACCACTCTGTTTTACTGATTTTAATGTTATACCACTGTATTTTACTGATTTTGATGTATTATCACTGTATTTTATGGATTCTGATGTATTACAACAGTGACTGTATTTTACGGATTCTGATGTTATAAAACTGTATTTTATGGATTCTGATGTACAAATGTATTACCACAGTAAATGTATTTTACAGATTCTGATGTTATACCACTGTATTTTACGGATGGATTCTGATGCATTATCACTGTATTTTACGGATTCTGACGTTATACAACTGTATTTTACCGATTCTAATGTATTACCACTGTATTTTACTGATTCTGATGTATTATCACTGTATTTTACTAATTCTGATGTATTACCACTGTATTTTACGGATTCTGATGTATTATCACAGTGACTGTATTTTACGGATTCTGATGTTATACCACCGTATTTTACGGATTCTGATGTACAAATGTATTACCACAGTGACTGTATTTTACGGATTCTGCTATACCACTGTATTTTATGGATGGATTCTGATGCATTATCACTGTATTTTACGGATTCTGAAGTTACACCATTGTAGTTTACTGATTCTGATGTATTACCACTGTATTTAATGATTGTGATGTATTTAGTGTATTTTACCAATTCCTATGTACGACCATTGTGTTTAACTGATTCTGATGTAATACCATCTTGACTGTACTTTACTGATGTATTACCATTGTGTTTAACTAATTCTGCTGTGCTACCACTGTGATTGTATTTTACTGATTCTGATGTATTACCACTGTATTTTACTGATGTATTACCACTTTATTTTACTGATACATTACCACTGTATTTTATTGATGTATTACCGCTGTATTTTACTGATGTATCACCACTGTATTTTACTGATTCTGATGTGCTACCATTGTGACTGTGCTTTATTGATTCTGATGTATTCCCACTGTATTTTACTGATTCTGATGTATTACCAATGTATTTTACCGATTCTAATGTATTACCATTGTAGTTTACTGATTCTGATGTATCACCACTGTATTTTACTGATTCTGATGTGCTACCATTGTGACTGTGCTTTATTGATTCTGATGTATTACCACTGTATTTACTGATGTATTACCACTGTATTTACTGATTAAGGCGTATATTACCACTGTATTTATTGATACATTACCACTGTTTTCTGGTCCACCTGCACCACCTCATCACCTTTCTCTATCTTCCCACACAGACCAGCTGGTGACTGACAAATACAATACGACAGTAAGGTATATTGAAATTATTATCTCTGACTCTATTTATTGTAATAGATGAAATGTTATTTTATCTAATATTTTATATTTTATAAGTTTCCTTTAAATATTCTTCATAATACATTATTTTGCAGATGTTTTCTTTGTTAATGCTTACATTATGTAATTAATTGTAATAAATAAGAGATCTCTAATACAGTATATGAAAAGTGCAGTTTGTTTGGACCTCTGCAATCATAAAGACTACATGTATATGATTTCCTTTTAATTTGAAAGTGATACATCAACAATATTAAATTAATCAATAACAATTTCTTAAAAGCATTCTTCTCTATTTTCTATCTGACACAACAAAACGTTCCTCTTACCCTATCCTTGACTTCCCCAATCACGTGCACACCATAGTATGCTGAATGTATTCTCATACCCTAGACAAAAGTCAATCAAATTATATAACTTATAAATCATATAGATCACTTAATTTTCACGACACCTTATTTTCGTGAGATAGTCATTTACTCTTGATTAGTGAGACAAAATTTTCACGAATTGTGGTCATTGCTCTATATACACTTATGGAATACTTTTATACGCGAGAATTAAATTTCGCGTGCACACTGTCTCGCATAATTATGCAAAAATAAGGTTCTCGCGAATAAAAAGTGATTTACAGTAACTCAGAAACGACTTGTTACCAGTTCCTCTCCTGGTTTTTTGCGGATGGTGGCTTGTTCCAGTAGAGCGGGCTGTATCACCAGGGTCTCTGTATTGTTGACTACCAGGCCATCACAGTAGTCAGCCAGCATGTGACACTGACAATAGACAGAATAACACTCACAAAATCTATGTATTATTATAAAATAATACAACTCCAAAAAAAATGATAATAATCTACATCAACTTGGCCCTTTTATTTATCTTCAGATTTTCTTTACTTTTATAAGAATTCTTTATTCATAACAGTTTTTTTTAAAATCAGAAATGAAATGCTTACTGTAATTTAACACTAAATTAGTTTATCTTGAATATATACATTTGTCTATAGTACTGAAGAAATATCATCATGTTGAAGAAGTGTTTGCAATAAAGGAAGTCTTGTGGAAAATGAAATACCAGTATATGTAGATAAAGAACTGTATTCAAGCTCAAAAGTCTATTGAATGATACAAATAGGATCAGAGCAAACATGGACTTCCAAAACATCAGAGGTGGGATCAGGTGCCATGTAATATTCATTCCAAGGCCTCATTTTAAAATACTACATGTGTACTTTAAAATGTGGGCTTCATATTTTTAGTGTCTTTGGTGCAGACAATAATGCCCTAATTCATGAATACCGCTAAGAAATCATTTACACATACAATACACTGAATGGACATGTGAAGCGCTAATTTATAATTGTGCCAACAACTCCATATCAAGTGCTTGCACTAAATTTTGAATACGCCAAATTATGTATATGCACAGAACATTGTTAGCTAAAGAGTATAATGAATGAATTACCCTTATAACCAAGAAAAATCAGCCATCCTTGGCACTTTCTTGTAAGCATGTTTAACTTTAGTTACTTACAGCTGTGGATATCTTTTCCTCTGGGTTGGGGTCGGATACATCTTTCTGACAGGCTGATATTAGATCTATCCCAAGCTTCACCAAAGTATTGCGAAGTAACACCATATCATAGATTTTCTCAAATGGTGCTCTATAAAACAATAATATATCAATTTGATTAAGAAATGGCCCTTTAAACACATTCAGCTTGTCAGGGGTATAAGTATACCAACAATGAACTTAAACCCAACTATGTTCTTGTATGTCCCTCATTAGCTTATGAAAAAAAGTTTGGTCAGAACTTCATACATCAAAATTATAAAAATATTTGAAGCAGACATTGCAATTATAAAAATACCTCATTTAAAAATTCATAAAAAAAGTTAATAAGAAGTTAAATTTATAAAGGACTATTTCTTGTGGTGGAATATAATTTAGAAAAATCCTAAAATCTAAACTTTTTTATTTATTCTGATGGCCCTCATTTTTTATACTTGTAGAAGTATTTTTCAGTGTAGGTTTCAAGGTAATATTTTTAAAACAAATTTCGTACTTGATTTGAACTAACATGTACCTTGCTAAAAATTGTAGATATATTAAAGGTACTTGGACACAGATTTGAAGTTCATATTTTCTCTATAATATTTCAACTTATATATTTTAATAGCATTTCACACAAAAATTAATTAAAAATCTTATTTCATTTAAAAGTTATTAAAACTTCAAATTTTTTGGCAGGTTTGATTGACACATCCTTTCACTTTCACAAATTTTAACTCTATTTTTAATCCTTAGGAAAAGTGACAATCTTGCTGACTGTGTGTATTAATGAGAAATATTAAAACTTTAATCCAGAAAATTCAGAGTAGACATGTTCGAAAGCAAAACAACCACACAATATATGTCAGTCCGTGCAGTTGTGGTGAGCAGACTTTGACGATTGAACGCACCCGGTGAATCGTAAACATCAACAATAACAGAGCTCGTGCCCTGTTTACAAAAACTGTGTACATAACACGAGTGTGATCGATCTGCTAAACTCTGTATACAACATTTAGCTCGGAATGACGATACTTGTGAAGGAGTTTTGCTTTCTAACATTTCTACTCTGAATAAAATTATTTTTCTGGATTAAAGTTTTAATATTTCTCATTAATACACAGCAAGATTGCCACTTTTCCTAAGATTAAGAATAAAGTTATAATTTGTGAAAGTGCAAGGATGTGTCAATCAAACCCGCCAAAAAATTTGAAGTTTTTATAACTTTTAAATGAAATAAGATTTTTAATTAATTTTTGTGTGAAATATGCTATTGAAATATATAATTCATGATATTATACAGAAAATATTAACTTCAAAACTGTGTCCAAGTACCTTTAAGCAAATCAAGATAAAATCAGCATTTTTAAATTTGAAATCTGCATATATTTTTGCATATTTTAGTCATATCTCAAAACTGGTCCAGCCATTGAATGACACACTTTAGTGTGATAATTAGGTCAGCTACAGATGACAAGGTGTCTACTGACATGTGATGTAGTCAATACTCACCTGTCTAGCCATTGAATGACACACTTTAGTGTGATAATTAAGTCAGCTACAGATGACAAGGTGTCTACAGACATGTGATGTGGTCAATACTCACCTGTCTAGCCATTGAATGACACACTTTAGTGTGATAATTAGGTCGGCTACAGATGACAAGATGTCTACAGGCATGTGATGTGGTCAATACTCACCTGTCTAGCCATTGAATGACACACTTTAGTGTGATAATTTGGTCAGCTACAGATGACAAGATGTCTACAGGCATGTGATGTGGTCAATACTCACCTATCTAGCCATTGAATGACACACTTTAGTGTGATAATTAGGTCGGCTACAGATGACAGGATGTCTACAGACATGTGATATGGTCAATACTCACCTGTCTAACCACTGAATGACACACTTTAGTGTTATAATTAAGTCAGCTACAGATGACAGGGTGTCTACAGACATGTGATGTGGCTTTGTGTGGGAGTTGTTGGCCATGTTAGGGTCGTTCTCCAGGTTACGTGGCTGGACTTCATTAAACAGACTTCTAGCCTTACAACCCAGCTGTAGAGCCAGGGACTGAAGGTTCTCAGTCTCATAGTCATAACGCTGAAACAAGACAAATATAGCTTACAAACTGTATTTAGTATATATGATATACCCAAGATACTTAAGTTAAAAGTTGTTACTGTATGGTCCCATATTAAAAATACAGCAACTCAAAAATATCATTCCTTTTCTTGGATTGAGTTTTCAATTTTTATTTACAATGAACATGAAATTGAAAGTTCTTATTGTCATGCAGTGGTCTCCAAATCTCAAACATTAAACCTGAGATAGTGTCTATGTAAAAAGCAATTTGTATACATTGATACATCGTAGTTTTGACATATATGAAAATTTAAACTACATGTATTTAAGTAAATTTGAGATAGAATATGTCTTCATACCAGAGACCTCAGAAGGTCTACAGCTTCTAAGATCAACTCCTGGTGCCCCAGTTTGTGGACTCCTATCTTTTCCAAATCATAATGCGTCAACAGCAACAACTTTTTCCCATTAATGTCTTTGTCCTTGAAGTGTGCCACGTACTGCTGTATAACATCATCTAGACCTGTAGGAAAATAAGACAATTATTACAAACACAGTTTTTATTTCTACTTTTCTGGAAAACTTGCAATATTGTTCGCTAAAACGTAAATATAGAATTATGGATCATTGTGTAATCTAATTTTGTAATAAAGTTTTATTGAAATGGCATGGTCCACTTAAGTCAAAGCGAGGGGTCAAGATCATTATGGATATTTATCCCCAGCTTGGTTTCTTAAAAAGGTACCAATTTAAATCACAAAAAGTATTTTATGGATCTAGAGTGTTTCACAATGTTAAAAATAAAAATATCTCTATACACACCAGGTGTACATTTTTGTTTGGTGAATAGGTGTGTATAAATTTTCAGTCAAGTTCATGTGTAACAAAAATCATGTCTAGAAACAGAGAAATATGCTGACTCAATAATACCCCTCCTAAACTTCTTGTATGAGGAGCACAAGGACAGATTGACAACTCATACTAGACAAACGATAGACACTTTACCATCATACCAAGCTATATCCTTATCCTTTACCATAAAAGCCTATATCAGGTCAACTTATTAAGAATGGGAAAAGAAATCACCATGAATACTGAATACAATGTTGTAGGCCCAAGAAATTATGTTCTTATTCGTTTCCACTCAAACGAACATAAATTAATTATAAAATAAATATCAACATGTATATAGGTAGGTACAGAAGCGCTCTTGTAAGTGCAGTTTAATATTATATACAAAATATACATTTCCAACTTTCCCTCATGACAACTCATCCAATCTACAAAACAAAAGCATATAATTAATAAAAACAAACATGATACTTGTGAGGGTGGGTGGGTAGGTGGGGAAACGTCTGACTGCACTGAGAAAGAGCCTTCAAATGGCATTTAACTTTTACATACGCTAAAGCATGCTTGCTTTAACAGAATACCTGTAGAACAGGTATTCTATGAATACTTTAACCAATCAGACCGACACTCTTCCTATACACCAGATAAACATGTGTTCGATTGATACACATGTTGTGATAACTTCAATAAATACATTACTTGAAAACTGAGAATGCAGGAAGTTTACAATTATAATATATTCACTATCTACTGGGGTGAAAAATGATTCAGAATAAATTTAAGTAATTATAATGCAGTGTAAATACCTTATCTACAGTTATTTAGTACATGTATGATGTACAGTGTAAATTTTTTTTAAAAATGCGAATGAAATGTAACATTGGTTGTTTGTTTGTTTTTTTTTTTACATTATTTTAATTTGGAAAGTTATGCAGAAATGTGACCAATGGAAAATATATCTTATATGTCCATAGGACATGAATGCTCCACCAAGGCTTATGCAGTGTCTGAAATTTAAAGGAACATAGGATATTAATTGAGAAAATGTGAGGTTAGAATGTCATGTAGGAAAAGGTTAAAAAATTATGAAACATGTAAATAGCCCTCACCAGATGAAGTTTGATGAAAATATATTGTCAATGAATATTTTCTTAGAATCTGAGTGAGTTTAAACTCCTCAAATAGTAAAGTCAAAAGTTGATCTATGGGAAGATGGCCCTGGACCCGTATATTATGAAAGAGAGTAGGAGACTCACCACTTCTGCAATGAAAATGTACTGTACATAATTACTGTGTACATATAAGTCATGTATATTTAAGTTTATAGAAAATGTATATCAAATGATCATGTGCTTTAATTATACACAGTATATCCACTACCCATTTCATCAGGTAATGTATTTATTACAGTAGGTCAAATGCTGACTCACTTTTTTCACACTGATTGTTTGGCTATTATTTACACATTGAGTTGTCCAAAGATTTTTTTCCATTATTTCCTGATTATGACAAGGAGCACAACACGGGTGTGATTTGTTGGTAGGGGATGCTCACTCTTCCATGGCTCCTGATCCCACCTCTGATATTTTATAGGTCAGTGTTTACTCCGCTCCGCCACATTCCTCCTGTAGTGGACAGTATATAGGGATTTTACACTGCCTCGCTAGTGAGCTAGCTTTTCTAGTGATGCGGCAGAGTTTCCCTCTATTTCAGGCAAGTTAAGCAATGGCAAGCCTGTTTAACCCTTGGATGGGTGACCACTTCATGGTACAAAATTGGTGGCAGCGCAGTGACTCTGGTATCTGCTGTCCTGCATGCTTCAGGAAGTCTCAGAGCTAGGACTTACCCATACCACCTGTGCATTAGTGTCCATTTACAGACATTGTGTATGTGGACAGCAGGGATTGCCGCAACTGAAGAGGTTCCGACCTGCTTCAGGAAGCTTTGAGGCTAGGACTTTGTGTCCATGTACGGACTTCATGTACGGGAATGGCATTGGTTGCCGTAACTGAAGAGGCCCAGACACTCAGAGAGAACTCATGCCAAGCTTCGGGTCAAAGCTTCGCTGAGCGGGGGGAAGTGTAGCGGACATTATATAGGAAACTTATACTGCCTCGCTAGTGAGCAAGCTTTTCTAGTGATGCGGTAGAGTTTCCATCTATTTCAGGCAAGTTAAGCAAAGGAGAGCCTGTTTAACCCTTGGATGGGTGACGCTTCACGTTACACTCCCTCCTTAAAGGTTTTTGGCCCCAAAGACCCCAACCAAGCCTCATCCCTGGCATGCCTCTCACCTGTCAGTTCCAGGGCATGGCATGGCACCAAATGTAACGGGAGAGGAGAAAATGCAGCAGACCACACCAAGATTCCAACCCGGACCCCCTGAATCTCTGGTCAGGTGCTCTACCAACTGAGCTATCTCGCCACCGGCGATCAAACCCGGCTGACCGCCCCAGTTTTATGGCCTTTTGAGCTCAAATACCATTTGTTATTATATACCTTCACAACTTTCATGTAATACCTAATCCACAGGTGTTCAAATACAGAAAAATTATGACAATTTAGGCTTTTCTCTTAGTGCAGGTGTTTCCCCACCCCCTTGCTCCTAACATCTCTCCTTTCTGAAGAAAGCTCTTGTAACATGTTTTGTGGGTTCGACCATGGATGAGGTATAGATAAAGAATTTTCCTTTACGTTACTTGACGTATTTAGCTGATTGGATTAAATATAAGAACAAACACGATCAATAATAATCAACAGAACAATGATTTAAACTTATCGTCTATATAATTATAATTTTCCTTAATTTGTCATCTCCAAGCCCTTCGTCTGACACTTCTGTTTGAGCACTAAAGCTCCCAGACCCTGTAGTTTTAACCACCGGGTTTCCAACACCCGTTTATAATATTTATTTACTACTTTGTTAACCCGTAAGGATCTATGTTTCTCAAATGGTCCTTCTGCAGTACTTTGAGACACCGCAAATGAGAAAAACACAAATACCTTACCAATGAGACGTCCTCTTCTCTTGACGGCTTCTCTACAACTGAACACCGGGACTTGAATGAGCCCGCTTATATACTTTTCCAAGATCTGCTGAGTCAGATCTTGATCTTCTGAATGTTTGAAACATTGACTGGACATAAGAGATAACTTTTGATTGCTAAGACTAATTTAAACCCTGATTTTATAATTATTAACTTGATCAAAGGAATTTCACTACAATTACCCATGCCTCCGAAACATATGCGTCCCGCATATAGATAAATAAGATTCCTGATCATAAACTTTTTTTTCTTTATTTTATCTTTTTTTATAAGTCACCGATCACTAATCATAAAAGAATTCCTCTTTTTCGACGATCTCCTCTACCTTCTTGTCATCCTTGACGGAGCTAGATGTTATCTTGTGAAACTTCCTTTTCTTCACAAGGTTTCGTGACTTTTCTGCAAAGTCAGTTTGTGTGCTTTTGGAGAGATATGACCTAAACCTGAATCGGTCCAATGACATATCCTTCTCCGGCATGTGGTCACTTGTCTTTCTTTTTGGAGCGAATACAGGTAATGGGGCTGTGGCTTTCCTCACTGTTCTACCTTCCTCCAAAACACTGCTATTGTTTTCTTCCCCACTTTTCTTGTTTGTCTGGTCAACCTGTGACACAGGATTCTGTCCACTTTCTCTTGATGAGATTTCCTGCCCCTTTTCTTCCTCTTCACCACTGTCGCTACTACTATCGTCAGAGCTATCATTAGAGATCTCCCCGATCAAATTACCAGGATCTTGATCTAGCCACTCTTTGTCTGCTTCGCTTTCCATCTCCGACGGGACTTCATATTCATTATGAAACTTTCTCTCATGACGCTGTAGGTAAGAGCTCTTCTTAAAGAGTTTGCCACAGGTCTTACATGGGAACCTTCCTCCATTGCCTGGTACAATTATTTTTCCTATTGTTACCACTTCTGTTTTTGATGCCAATGCCATTGTTCCTGAGGCCTCTATCCTAAAGCATCCAATTTTTCCTTCAAACTCTAATGAGTGGAGCTCGTTCCCTAGTTTAAGACTTTTATTGCATATATCTATAACACCTCCATTTGCTTTCAAGCAATCTAAGCCTAAAACAGCATCAATAGTCATGTCTGCAACTATTACTGTTTGAAATATTATTTTCTTGCTGAATTGAAGCCTCACAACTGTTTTTCCATATACATTAAGAGGAGTGCCTGAAGCTGATAAAATTTTCTGGCTCGTCTCATTGAGTTCCACGTCATGCTTCAAGCAGATTGCATCGAACACCTTACGTGAAATAAGTGTAACTGTGGCACCAGTGTCAACTAATATCATGGCAGACACATCATTGATGGTTCCATGAATGTACATGCCTGGTTCATTGGACTTTTTGTGGATTCCAATGGAACCCTCAAGTTTCTCTTCTGACTTTCCTTTATTATGGGTAGCCATTTTAAATTGTCCAGACTTCTCTTTACCGGTCTCTGTATTTTTGAAAGACTTTCTTTTGCCATAGGAGTCAAATGGACTTGGCTGAGCATAAGTCTCACTCTTATTTGGACTTTTGGATCTACAATCCTTCTTGAAGTGTCCACGCTTACCGCACTTGAAACACTTTTTGGAAGTACCTGCTGTCTGCTTCTTCTTGTCAAACCTCCGAGATGTATTATAAGTAGTTTGGTAAGTACGAGACTTCTGTTGCTCAGTTTTCATCTTATTCACTTCGGTCTGTAGGCTCAGCAACATCTCCTTGATAGACTTTACAGAGTCCTCTAGACTACCACTGTTAGTCTCATGACGAGTATTATCGCCTCCTGCTTCTCAAACAAATCCACTGTCTTCATTTCTTCTGCGTTCTGCCCCGACAAATGCATTGAGCTCAACAGCGTGTCGAATGGCATCATTCAGATTCTGGGGTCGTGACTGTTTAATTCTCAAACGCATGTCAAAACTAACAAGCGCATCGATAAAATGTTTCACACACATCTCCTGGAGCTGTTGGATATGCTAGGCGTGTAAGCCGTCTAATGTCTTGGCCTAGCTGCGGTATTGTTTCTGACGCTTTTTGTCGTCTCTCCCTAAGTTGCGCCCTATACAGTTCCGTCTGGTTGGCTGGGGAAAAACGTTCTTCCAGGGACTTGGACAACTCTTTAAAATCCATTTGCAGATATTCTGGTAGGTTTCCAAGCACACCTTGGGCTAGATCTCTTAAGGACACGGCCAGATACATCCCTTTCTCTTCTTCAGACCAGTGGTTCAAGCAAGCACATGCATTGAAATGCGACTTATAGTCCAACCACGACGTCGTTCCATCATAAGTTGCAGGTTTCAGCTTACTGGATTTTTCATCTTTTCCCAAGCGGTCCCGAACACCATGTGCTTCAAATCTATTGTCTCTAAACCTGCGTGCTGTAACATTGCTTGGAATATTTCTAGGTGTTTCAAAATATAGCGCATGGTCTGAAGCTGGTCTACGTGTTCTGTCACTGATGTAGTCAAAGTCAGTTTCTGCCTCAGCCTCAATCTTTACTTTAGGTTTAGCACCTCCAAACTCTCGTCTTGGTTCAGAACTCACTTGTTCCGAGGCACCAATGCCAGAATCTCAATTTGTTATTGGTGTTGAGGCTGTCTGTCTCTCTTTTTCTCTCAAACGCATACTCTCATTTGAGAACTCTTTGATTTTCTCTTCAAGATAACTTATCTCTTTATCAACGTCATCCATGGTTTGAGACCTAAACCTAATTTTCTCAAACAAAGTTCTTTAACAAATAATTGTTCTTATAACAAAAATCACAAGTAGGTTTTAGATCAATTTATCCCACCGCTGCCACCAAAAATTTGTAACGTGTTTTGTGGGTTCGACCATGGATGAGGTATAGATAAAGAATTTTCCTTTACGTTACTTGACGTATTTAGCTGATTGGATTAAATATAAGAACAAACACGATCAATAATAATCAACAGAACAATGATTTAAACTTATCGTCTATATAATTATAATTTTCCTTAATTTGTCATCTCCAAGCCCCTGGTCTGACACTTCTATTTGAGCACTAAAGCTCCCAGACCCTGTAGTTTTAACCACCGGGTTTCCAACACCCGTTTATAATATTTATTTACTACTTTGTTAACCCGTAAGGATCTATGTTTCTCAAATGGTCCGTCTGCAGTACTTTGAGACACCGCAAATGAGAAAAACACAATTCAAATACCTTACCAATGAGACGTCCTCTTCTCTTGACGGCTTCTCTACAACTGAACACCGGGACTTGAATGAGCCCGCTTATATACTTTTTCAAGATCTGCTGAGTCAGATCTTGATCTTCTGAATGTTTGAAACATTGACTGGACATAAGAGATAACTTTTGATTGCTAAGACTAATTTAAACCCTGATTTTATAATTATTAACTTGATCAAAGGAATTTCACTACACTCTGAACGTTAATCATTCAAACGGAAAATATTACCACTTGCTCCATTGAACATAAAAATATTTATTAAAAGAAGGCCTAATTACACAAACATAATTAATTTACAATGATAGATACATACAGGTCTAATAATAAAATTGTAAATTTTTTGTTGAACATGCATTGTGTCCACAAAAAAAGACGACTGTACCTACAAACCTTCATAACACACTAAAACACGTCGTCCGTGTTATGACACAATGTATGCTAAAGTATAGTACTGTAGTATAACCCCACAATGCCAAAATACTTTAAATAGTGAAATATATACCCTGATACAGCTGATACACATGTCAAAATTGTGTTTATTACAGTCTTGAAGTTAATTTGAAAACGTAAATACCTTTCAACCAATCTGCAACTTGATTCGCAGACCAATTTTCAAAGTGAATGTTATTGACAAGAGCTGCAGACATTCTTAATCATAAAAACTTCACTATATATTTTATCCAACGACTGGGTGTTTACATATTATTCACTCACTTCCGGGGCCATCGGGTCAACATGGAATGAGCTCTCATTATCGTGACCACTCTTTTTACGGTGATATGTTTTTTTACAATGAAAAAAGGGTATATTTATGAATAAAAATATACAAGTGTAGAAAAAATTATTTTAATGGAGGCCATTAATATTTGACCTTTTTGTACTTAAAATATTTCGGTCAACAATTGAAATGCACGCATGCGTTTACCACATTCGCCATTTTGATCGAAGACGAGGTCGTATGATTTCGAGGTTGGTGACTCGTTTTCACACCCTTCTGCCTCTTTTTGCTTTCCCCGCTAAATGAAAACATAAACAAACTGACAAACACATGTTTTATGGTTTAAAGTATTTGAAATACGATTTTATAACATGAGGACCTGCCAGTCATTTATTTAAGGTTTTTAACAATGAATGTTTGTCTCAGGAGGCATTTTCTGCGTTCAATTTGATGTAGGCCTAATCGTTTATCCCGAGCCTAAAATGAGAACTCAGTATCAGTGTCTAATATCCAAAAAAAAAAACAAAACAAAAACATGATCAGTTTTTCCCCAATGTCTGTTCAACGGGTTTTATATTTTGAAAACTACCTTTATCAGTGTTTACACCATGTTTACTCTTCTTACTATTTAGTTACTGGGAGTTCAAAAGGCGGATCTAACATTTTTTGAGGAATACATATATTTATAGCCGTCTTCTCTCAGCTGTATTGAAAAAAGCACTGTGTCAAATTATCAATTTATATTTACATCCACTGAACATTTTCTCCTTTATTTCTTAAGAAACCCCATTGCTTTCATCACTGCATAAACTACAGTAGGCAGGTCGCCTGTACAGATTTCTTTATCAGTGGCTGTTCCATCAATGAAACGTATAAAGACGTTCGCATCATTAATACAATAATTAATCTTTTTAATCCTACTTTAATTGATTATTTAAACAGATATAAATATAAACAATAAAATGCTTTCTTTGTTTGTTGTTACTGGAATGAACGGTCGCAGCTATTGCAGAAAAAATTTACATAACCCGCTTACGCGGGTTATGTATTTTTTCTGCAACAGCTGCTTCCGTTCATTCCAGTAACAACAAACAAAGAAAGCATTTTATTGTTTAAATAACTAGCCTAATAAAGATAAACCTGGAGGCTGGAGCTGGGGGGGGGGGGGGGATATAACCTTAATTAAATGGAAATAAAGTTAAAGAGCAAAATTAACATTAAAAAATAATGCATCGATCATGTGTATTTTAAAGAATGATTGAATTTTAAAAGCTCATGAACACATATTTAAATGCATAACCTTTTTTTTGACATTTTATACCTTGTATGAACTCAAGTTTAAGTTACTGTAGCTTCTGTTTTTTTCGCTAGTACTTACTATCGCGATTGAAAGGCTTCTTCAACGTCAAATCATGAGTCAGAATAATTATTCGCGAATGGACAGTTGATCAAGAGATTATACAGATATTTCAGCACCACAAAAATAAACGCAAGTAATTTTATATTTTATTCAGTGAGTGGTGCTTCTCGCAGCAAATATTAAAATATATATGCAATGATTAATTCAATGCATATAATTAGGAATCTACAGTAACTGCAAAGCAATTTTAAATCATAGAAATTTAAAAGTGTAATTTGTTCCAACTCAGGTTATACAAGTATGTCAAGCTTCCAGGTAACGTAAGTTTAATCATTAAGTGCAAAAAATAAGGTAATTTTCTTTTCCAATGTTTTAGAAAAAAACAATGGTGGATTGTTTAGACATGGTAAGTTCAACTTCCGAAGTCATTAACACAGTTACCATGGTGTCTGGCACAGAAACTGATGACATCATCACAATTGATCCAACTCTGAAGGATGATTTGAATGATGAAACAATTGTGGACACAGAGACAGGACTAGCTGTTACATCCAGTATGGAACTTTTTGTTCATCGTAACAAATTCAAATATAACTTGATAACCATTTTAAGTTTAATGAACTCCTTTTTGTATAGTTTTATTTTTTAAATAAAATAATGCTATGAAATTCTGTATTGACAAATGCACCATAATTCACAAATATTTTATTGCTCAGTAACATGCCATACTACGTACAATATAAAAAAAATGATGATAATTATTTTCTTTATTGATAAAAGAATTGGCACGTTATTTAAGGAATAATCTGTTGATGGCTTTAGATATATTCTATGTTATACAGTCATGTATTTCACTTTTTCAGTGTCCCCTAGTCTTGCTAACCCAACCATTCAGGGCCTGCTTTCCTCTCCCGCCGGGCTTACTTTGCCCAGTGGGCAGCTCCTGACAACTACAGACGGGATACAGATCATTGCTGTCAATGGAACCAATGACCTCACCAGGGAGGGGCAGATATGGCAGGTGGTCCACCCCGACATGGCCACTATCATCGCTGTAAATGCCGATCAGACATTTGAAATTGAACCCAAAGAAGAGGATAAACTAGGTAATGAGCTCTCTGTAAAGAAAGTGCACAAACATGTAGAATAAATAATACAGCTATTCACAAAAAAGAAATAATCAGAATACCTCAATGATTTTGTAAAAGCCTTCATACTACAGTTTTGGTAATTTTGTACACAAGAAGACTAAATCAAAACTCATGAATCTTATATCTAAGATTTTAAAAGAACTTGTGACTATTTAAAAAGCTTTTCCTCCTTTAAATTTTGTAAAAAAAAAAAAAAAAAAAGATTAGGAATTTTGTAAATATTAAACTTCATAGAAAAGTTTTCAACCTCAGATACAACTTAATTCTCCCAATGTCATAAATACAAGTCAGTAGAGCTAAAACTTATCAGAGACTTGATTTGTAGGTGATACTGGCATATCGGTAGAGCTACGTCTTATTATTTAAAGACTTTTAATTGTAGGTGATACTGATAGATCAGTAGATATAAGTCTTATCAGAGACTTGATTTGTAGGAGTTAATGACAAATCAGGAAAGCTAAGACTTATCCAAGACTGTTGATTTGTAGGAGATACTGACAAATCAGTAAAGCTAAGTCTTATCCAAGACTGTTGATTTGTAGGAGATACTGACAAATCAGTAAAGCTAAGTCTTATCCAAGACTGTTGATTTGTAGGAGATACTGACAAATCAGTAAAGCTAAGTCTTATCCAAGACTGTTGATTTGTAGGAGATACTGACAAATCAGTAGAGCTAAGTCTTATCCAAGACTGTTGATTTGTAGGAGATACTGACATGCAGGATGGTGAGACTAGTCGCTCAGGGACTGGATCGGTCGGGGACGGGGTACCAGACAATGCTGATGTTCTCCCCCCAGACACTCCACTGTGGGCTCAGAGGATGAACAAGTGTCAGGTCAGTCTCTGTTAGTGGTCCTTATTATGAGGACTAGTGGGTCAATATGATAGTCAATACACTACAATGTACCTTACTTGCAATTGAGGAACCCCCCCCCCCCCCAATTATATGACAGCCCAATTCATATTTCATCAAAGTAGTATACACATTTAATAGATACAAAACAAAAAAATGGGTATATCTAAGATATAAGCAAAATATGTATGGTATACATGTGCAGATTTTATTTTTCAGTGCATGTATGTACAAATAAAATTTTATTGTGCAAATGGGTTAATTAAATGAGAAACCACCTGATAGACAGATAACCATTTTCATCGACCAATACAGATACATGTACTGCTTGGTTATTCAAGACAACCCTATTACTTTTTAATGGATATGCATGTAGTTATTTCTATCCATAGTTAATTAAATAACTTACTTTGGATTTTTCAGAAAATAGGAGACTACTACCGAGGGTATGTGGATTCTGAAGCTGACCTTGACCTTTTGTTGACCTACCACAAGCAGCAGACCCAGAGTTTCTGGGGCACCCGTCAGTCGCCCTGCCCCGCCAAACCCTCCACCCGACTCATGTGGAGGTCACAGTATGTCCCGTTTGATGGAGTTCCTTTTATGAATCTAGGTGAGGAGTGGTTAATCAATGTATTGAATGTAATCTAAATTGAGTAAGAGTAAACTAAATTGATCATAGCTAGCCCTTAATTTCAGTAAAACTTTGTACATTTATAGATCATATTATTTGTAAAAATAACATGCATTCCGGTAATGATTGTTCTATTTACTATCTTACATTTTATCTTACATTTTGTTTACATATGCATTGTTTTGACTTAAAATACCAGCATTGGTAGAAGTGATTAAATTCTACTGTTAACCTGTCACACAGAAAATGTAAAGAGTGTTTGCCACGTTGTATAAATTATCATAATGTTACTATACAGGGAGTAGAGCGGTAGTCATGGAGTGTCAGTTTGGGCCAAGGCGACGAGGAAATGCCAAAAACACATCTACAGAGTATAAACAAACCTGTCCTGCAAGGTATTCACATATAAAACACATTTACAGAGTTCAAAAAAACCTGTCCTGCAAGGCAGAGCTCCAGATAATTTTTTACCCCAAAGTGTATTTACTCCCTGATTTTTTAATCAATGCAGATTTTGATTTTCAGCAAAATGATTGAAGAGTATTTTGTTTATAATTATATAAGTGTTTTGACCTTTATTTTGAGCTTGTAATTGAAGTATGTGTTTTTGAAGAGGGAAAAAAATGCAAAGGTCAGTTCCTGCATTTATTTAAATAAATTTTATAAATACCAACAAGACTTTATGCTAAGATTGGGAAGCATTCTTTTTTGACATGGAAGATTATACAGTAGTTCAAGGTACCATATAGTCAGAGACACAGAAAACTTTTCCTTCATTTAAGATATCGTATCAAGAGTAAACTGAGAGAAAAGAATCTTCGTTAATGTGGCAAGTTGAGAGAGTTTAAAAATTGGCTATGAACCCATAATAAAAAAAGTTATGCCTAGTGCATAATCTTTCTACGTAAAAATTGATTTTAATCTAAATCTCTGATTCTTCCTCCCGAAATGGAGATCGTCGTCGCCATTACTAGAATATTCCTGGTCACTAAAAGGCTTTTAAATCTGTACTTCGTTTTGAGAAAAATCAAACACTGCAGAGTTAACCTCAATTCGTATCATTAAGTAAGTCGTACCTGTGTTCTTCAACTTGTTGTATGCAGTGGTTTTGTGATGTAATGCGTATCTATGATTGCTAATGCGTAATTGTACACTCTATTTTAATTTTCAATGCGTATTTTGTAAAATTTAATGCGTATATTTCTGCAAATACGCTCCTTAGGCCACCCTTAAAAAATTATTTGTTTGGAATTGCCGCCTGGAGGGTTTCAGACACAGGAGGGAGGGAGGGAAATTTTTTTTTTTTAATTGAAGATAAATTTTAAATTTTTTTTTATAAAAATCTCAGTAAACACATTTTCTGACTTTTTAAAAAAGTATCTACCATCAACAAAGAAACTTAATTTTGCATAGATATGACACTACATTTCAGTGTTTTGTATTGTGCATGTGATAACGGGCAAGAAAAAAAAAAACTTCCTACTTTTGATCAATAAAATTTTTTAAGTAGGGGGCATTTCAATGAGGGGGGAGGCAATTCCAAACAAACAATCAATTTTATTTTGGCCTTATCTGGTGCTCTGTGCAAGGTATTCACACAAAACACATCTACACAGTACAAGCAAACCTGTCCTACGAGGTATTCACACAAAACACATCTACACAGTACAAACAAACCTGTCCTGTGAGGTATTCACACAAAACACATCTACACAGTACAAACAAACCTGTCCTGCGAGGTATTCACACAAAACACATCTACACAGTACAAGCAAACCTGTCCTGCGAGGTATTCACACAAAACACATCTACACAGTACAAGCAAACCTGTCCTGCGAGGTATTCACACAAAACACATCTACACAGTACAAGCAAACCTGTCCTGCGAGGTATTCACACAAAACACATCTACACAGTACAAACAAACCTGCCCTGTGAGGTATTCACACAAAACACATCTACACAGTACAAGCAAACCTGTCCTGCGAGGTATTCACACAAAACACATCTACACAGTACAAGCTAACCTGTCCTGCGAGGTATTCACACAAAACACATCTACACAGTACAAACAAACCTGTCCTGCAAGGTAATCACATATAATGCTGAGATTGTTAAATAAAGAGCTGGGGGGGGATGCATGTAATTCAATAAAACCAACTGAACCACTGGTTTGCTAACTTTATGTAGATTTTAAATACAATATAAAGTAATTATATGAAAAATGGGAAATTATTTATCCATTTTTTTTCAGAATATATATCAAAAAGGTCAAGAAATTTCCTGAGTTTGCTGTAGATGTTAATCAAGATAAGAAATCCCTCAAAGCTGCAATGGACAACGCCTTTCATCAGCTGAAGGTTCTTGGAACCAATGACATTGGTAAAGAATTGTAAGTAAATACCGTCATTAGTCAGACAATTTACCGTCCAAAATATGTTTGTTGTTACACAGTCTCCTCTGCCATTGTTCAAATTTGCCAGAAGTTTGTCGGAGAGAAATTTTAAAATCTCAAATACTCCAATTTTACACTTTAAAAATGCAGGCTATAAATTGCTAGCAAATACCCAACAAATTTAACTGCAATTTTCACAGATCGTATGCAATATTCAGACTGCAGAATTAATCGCTTACAAAGTAGTTAGTTCACTTGTCACAAAGATTTGATGTCTTTGATCAAGAGTCTATTTCAAAAATAATGTATACGAGGGTTGATCAAAAAGTTCGTGGAATTTCTTTATATTTCATTCATTTATAAGTGAAATTGGTTGAAAATTACAAATGATAATATAGACACTTGTTGAATATTTTAAATTAAAAAATATTTTAAAGATTTGTGATAGTAACTCTATAGCAATTGCCATAGAAACAGATGTTTGGAAATGCGGGGGAGACATCAACGCGTTTATTATCATTTTAATTCTTAATACTTGAAATGAGAATAAAATCGCTCTTCGTGTTATAGAAAGCGAAAATTATGTCATTATTACGATTGCTTGATCTTTTATAAACCTTTGTGTGTGTATTTTAGTGATTTTACTGGATATTTTGTTTATTAGTTGATAATTTATTGTTAATCTTAAGGTTGTCATACGACGTCAAATTTCGTCAAGTCATAAGTTTTGTGAAAATCTCGGGATCACTCTGTCTTAAATACGTATATTATTGACATAGACTGAGGAAAAATGCATTTAGCCACTGCTTTTCCATTGGCGTAAGAAAGTGAAGAAAAATAGAACTTTCCTGGACGTTGATTAAAGGTGTAGCCGCCTTTTTGAGGCTCTGTTTTAAGTGTTTGTCCCCCTTGATAAATTGAAAGCCGTTAATAGACTTGTCGGCTGACGTACTGTTCTTGACATTGCTACTGAAATCGGAACATCATATGGAAAGATGAGGGGTATTTTGAAATATGAGTAAAAAATGAAGATAAATTGGTGCGAGAGCATACCCAGGTTTTTCTTGAGAAAAAAAAATGGAGAAAAGGGCAGCATTTTGAAGAATTACGTGTTCAAATTTGACATTAGGGTGAGATGATTCTATAACGTGATGTGATACCTAACTTGACGTTACGTCGAAGTCTCCCACGGGTTTCACAACCATCCATTTTCAGAAAGCACGTGTGACCTTATTGGTAATTGGAACGTGGTGAAATTTTCTAGTATTGTTGCATTATGACTCTATTTTATAAATACAGCTTACTCCACTTATATTGAACTCGCTTATTATGAAATTCCGCTTATTTTGAAATAGAAATAAATCCCCAGTTTTTGCCTCTCATATTCTTTGCATTAAAATAACGGTTATATTGAAATTGGATATATTGAAATTTCGCTTATATTGAAGCCACTGATCGGTCCCCACAGGTGATAATGAGTTGTTTTCATAACGGTTATATTGAAGTACTCCCTAGCGGCTGTCGTTACGGTTGGTGACAGTAATTATGCCTGATTGACCAGTTGATATACAAAGGTGTGAATAATTAAGTTTTCACCTTATGTTTTTTCATACTGCATGCTCTTACGAAATAAAATTTTTCACTGTTAAATTCTTTGCGTCCACGTATATGATACGGACATATCGAGACTAAACATCTAAACGTAATATAGTAACCCCCACAGATCTTGGAAAAAAACATAACTCTGAAATTGAATACGTACTGTTGGTGGCTATTGATATGCCTAAATTCGAAATAACTAAGAGACTGATTAGCCCGAGTACACTTACGATGAAATGCAAGCAGCGTTCAGCAGTACTCAGCCGTTTAAGTCCTGTGATTTTTTTCCAAAACGTAAATAAATGCGATTGGGGAATAATAATTAATGAGGTTCAAGATTGTCTTTTCAATGAAACAGAAATTAAAAAAATATTTAAACTTTCAAGGACTCATAATCTATGTAATCTGTTCACTGTTGTAGACGATGACAAAATTAATTTATTCGGGTTTGATCTTCTTTATTTTAGATAGGGATTGAACTTGTAAAAATGGCGGCTTCACGATTTCGCTTATATTGAATTACGGATATATTGAAATAATTTGCATGGTCCCCTGAATTTCAATATATCCGGAGTAGGCTGTATGCCTATTATTTGCTTTAGTCAAATCATGATAAAATTTTAGAAAGAAATTCCATGAACTTTTGGATCAACCCTCGTATGTCTAAGTGTGCAGTATTTCATGTATCTGTGGTGTCAATTAGATATATTTTAAAAAGAAAGGCAATACAGTGGATTCCACTTAATCTAATAGAAAATTTGTCAGCCTTCTGTTTTCAGAAAAGCTGTAGAATTATCCTACAGAAATATATTACCAAAAAAAAATTAGATTGGAGTACAAATACATGCTTTCAATGTTTTAGGTATTATGTCCAGTTACCTATAGAGAAAGCCCATGAATTCCACGGAGAGCTGCAGCTGACCCCAGCGGAGGCCCCCGCGACTGTAGCCCCTGACCCAGAGTCCCCCAAAGAGAGACTGGACCCCCGGGTCCGACAAAAAATCCGAGAACTCGTGGCAGCGGGAGAAACCAGTGTGTACGCTGTCAGAAAACAGCTGAGGTCAGCAGGATTTACTTTGATACAATCATCAACTGAGATTTATATCAGTTATTATTCCTTTATATCATACAGCTATATAGTCTGATCTCATCTGGAATTCAAGATGGTTAATTTTCTATTTAAGTAAGTTTAGAAAAAAAGACAATTTTTGATATAAATAAGACTAGTTCCAGATGTTGTCCAAATAAAATAATATATATCAGTACATATGTATTACAACAGACAAAATACCTGTAATCAGATTAGTGGCTTTGTCACTCTGTGCTCATATTGCTTGGAACTAAGATTAGAAAAATTAATTTAACCTTTTTATTTAAGCTGGCAACAAGTGAAATTATCATTTTTATTCCCATCATTGCATGCTTAATGAATAAGATAAAAATCTAACCAGATTATTTGTAAAATCTTTACTGACAGTTTTTCAGTAATATATGTAATACATAGAGGAGAGGGGGCCAAAAATTAATTACAAAAAGGATTTTTTTTAAATAATCATTTTGGAAGCAATTGAGGTTGATTAATTTCAGTATCTATTGCTTTTATGTTGTCAGATAATTAAATAAGTTCTTGTTAATTAATTTCAGAACTTATGTGTCCAAAGTGCTGTATCTGGGTACAGAGGTACCGGAGAGACATGACTTGACCCTGTTTCCTACAGTCAACGACCTGAAGAATCAGATTCACCAGGCCATGGTAGACGTTGAGAATGGGACTCTGGCAGTTACCACTCCTCAGGTGGAGCAGCTGTCAGATTTATTGACTGATTTAGCAGTGTGATATTTATGATTTGTTAGGTCTGTGTTGTTTTATTTATCTTTGTTTTTATTATGGACAGGTTAATGTGGAGATTGTTGGTCAGTCCTCAGCCAGGCAGACAACCGAGTTTTCTTCTGTAGTGGACGGCTCTGTGTGGTCATCTGATGGTGTGGAGCCCGTCCCGGAGACGGTCACTGTGACCCTGACCCAGAAACCAGGGGATGGTAAGTAGCATGACATTACATGTAACCCGAACCCAGTAAACAAGGGGGGGGGATAGCAGAGGCATTACATATAACCCTGACTCAGAAACCAGGGGACAGTAAGTAGCAGTGTGACCCTGACCCAGAAACCAGGGGATGGTAGCTGGTAGCGGGGCATTTCATGTTACCCTGACCCAGAAACCAGGGGACGGTAGTGGGGCATTACATGTGACCTTGACCCAGAAACAGGGGGACAGTAGGTAGCAGGGCATTACATGTGACCCTGACCCAGAAACTGGGGGGTGGTAGGTAGCAGGGCATTAAATGTGACCTTGACCCAGAAACCAGGGTACGGTAGGTAGCAGGGCTTTACATGTGACCCTGACCCAGAAACCAGAGATGATAGGTGGTGGGGCATTACATGTGACCCTGACCCAGTAACCAGTAACCAGGGGATGGTAGCGAGGCATTACATGTGACCCTGACCCAGTAGACAGGAGAGGGTAGGTAGTGAGGCATTACATGTAACCCTGACCTAGTAAACAGGCATTTTACATAGTACATATACTAACCAAGGCTTGCATTTATATTGATTTATATAATATTCAAAGGGGTAGATGAGACTTATAGATAAAATTTGAATTATCATTCAAAACTCCCTTTATAAAATTTGTTAATATAATCTTTGTTTTACAGATGGCCATCATGTGATATCCCGCATTGAGACCCACTTGAGTGATGGTTCTACACGGATCAGCACACACCTGACACCAGAGACGGCCCAGCTTCTGTCTCGTCTTCATCCTAACATGTTCCCTGCAGGATGTCTTCTACCTGTACGTACAATTCTTAATACACTGTCTTCTTAAATATTTGTCATTTTACGTTACTTTAGCTTTTTGACATAAGACTGAATATTTTTACCAAATTGAATATAGCTTTTCCATTTGATTTAGTGTGAAACTTGTATTCCTCCAAGCATGGCTTAATTGTTATCAGTTGGATATTGACCTATTTTAGGGCCATATCACATATTGTGATAGTTACCAATCTTAAGCCAAGCATGTTGGTATTTTCTTCATTGCAAAGATATGGTCCACGTAGCATCCTTTTGTGCTATTGATGCCTACTTCATGTTCTGTTTCAGTCCAATGATCCCGATGAATCTCAGCAGTCCCTGATCGAGTCTAAAACAGACGACTTCCCCCTGAAGGAGGACTCCTCTGACACTCTGTGTATCAGTGCTATCCCCCCCTCCACCAGCCAGATCCCCCCCATGTTAGACGGTGCAGAGACCCATGACATAGAATCCCTGGCTGTGATAGTTAACAGTGACGAGTGTGCTAGTCAGACAATGATGGTGTCTATAGACAATGGTAACCTTGACAACGCGTCAGATCCTCCATCCATCGTCCATCACGCAGAGGAGGAAGATACCTCAATAGAAAACCAACTCAACTGTGTCGGTGTTTCCATGGAAACAGACTCCGAAATCATTCTCAGTGATACACCTGTGTCAGAATTTCAACCTATTACGGATTCCTAGTGCAATATTTTAATTTATTTATTTCTTTGTTATGTTACTGAGCTTTTTATTTTGATAGCTAAAATTTTATTTATTTATATTGAGCATGCCTTAAGTTGTGTATTTTTGGATCTGATATGAGAGGTAGACATATGGTGATCAGTGTGAATTGTACAATTTTTCATTTTATCTTTTTCCTCTAAACATAATGATTTGCAAGATTGAACCCTTTTTACAAATCTAATTAAGGACCCTCCATTGTTGTGGAAAAATTAGAAACAGATCACCAACACTCCATGAGAATGCAGCAGGTATTTTGTTTAGACGATGGTCATTGTGAGAACAGTCAAGCATGTCTGATGAAAAATGTATTTTTGGACTTTGAAAAACTTACATTAAAATTTAATGCCTTCTTTACTTAGGAAAAATCTCCAAAAACAACATAGGACTGATAATTATATACTGATAAAAAAAATCTATGTTGACACAAAAAGGCATGCAATAAAAGTTTTTAATTTCTCAATCTTGGAGAAATATCATTTTTAGGACTCTTGAATTAATTACAAATTATTTATATAATATGTCATACAGTGCAGATTACATGCTATTCTGTTTAATGTCAAATAGTGGTTCAGTCTAATTGCACAATAGTACCTTGAAGTTAGTGTGTAGTGTAAAGAGGGTCCTTAATTTTCAGATTTTATATTCAATTCCTAGCTTTGATTTTGCTTATCTTTCCTTACCAGAGAGTTTGAAAAATTAAAATTGTTTTATAATGACATTTTTTGTATAAGAGTACAAGTACATGTATATCAGGAATTAACACTTTCACATTTTTAAGTACGTATATTAGCATTTATGTTTTGACAGTTAATTGTTAATACCCAAAGATGACCCATGAATATCAAAATACTATATACAGGAAATTTTTGCCCCAGTTTTATTTGTTTTGTTTTCACGAATACTCTTAGGTGGCTAAATATGAAATTGGACAAATTAAAAAGAAACAGTACAATTTGAAACGGAATTGTGATTAGGGGAATTTAAAATGGAGCAAAATTGTTGCAAGTGTGAAAGGGTGAAAATAACACTGCATACAGTATTCTCAAAGAGAATGTCTTTCAATTTTTAAAGTGATCAACAAGTGCACAGGACTATGAATTGCGTATCTTTTGATACCCTTGTCTTTCTCTTTTGGCAGACACAAATTACACTAACAATACTAGCATGTTTCTACATGTACTTATCTCATACAGTATTTTTCTTTTCTTTATGGAAAGCAAACCAAAGATATTTTATTATTGGACAGACAGTGAGGCTGAGATGTCTTAAAATGAAGGCTTTAATCATAAATAATGTGTACCAGGCAAAATTCACTTCTCCTTGTTACACCCCTTATAACTTTGGTTAAGAACATATTTTATTGAATGAATCAAAAGGATTAAAAACAAGTTTTTACAACGTACTGGTTCCCTGTCCTTCACTTCTACTAGGTACAGGTGCTCTGCTGAAGGTTCCAAATAACTATACTACATGTGAATCATTAAAGTCATTTGAAATACTGTTTATTGTGTCTGCTCTTTTATTTTGTTGTAAAACACAGGCATATGATTGAATCAAACAGATGAATGGAATAATTTAATTAATATGCAAAATACGATTGCCCCCTCACAAATTACAAAAGATCATGCAACTGTTTACTGATACATACATGTACACAATCAATGATAATGCCATGACCCATATTGTACGTTCAGCAGATAAAGTATAAAATTTTCTAACATTGCATCAGGTCTGAATGTTACTGTTTTCCAAGGGAAAGATTTGGCATATAATTTTTGCTTAGAAAGAATCACAATACATGTATTCACTAAACGAAGGAGAGGTGAAACATGACCAAACTCAACAACCAACAGAGGAGAGCAATAAAAATATTTTTCCATACGTTAGTAAGGTGGAAGACAAGCAGTTTAATGGTATTCATTAATAAATAATGCTAAATAAATGGTTGCTATGATGGTTAAACATTTTTCAATAGGTAAATACAAATCATGACTAACTACTAGCTGCAGAACTGTAGTATAATGGTTTTTAATATTAGTCATTGAAAACAAAGAATACTTTTGCTATTTATACAAAGAAGGCAAATTGTTTAGTTTCCCCCTTTCATCAGCGATTTGTTGTCCCTGCTTTTGTAAAAGCGAGGAGAACATTACATGTATATCTAATTCATATGTCATTCGGCCAATCTGAAGTCTCTCCATCTGTCAGTTACTAAAATTCAAATCTGGTTCAAGACTTTCAAGGAAAAAAAGTTTCAGCTTTCATTTTTCAAAAATTCCATACTTCTATTTACCAAGGCCTTTAAAAAAAATACCAATGAGTTTTTATCTTGTGTTCTTGACCGATTAGATTTACTCTAGTATTTTTAAAAATAAGCATTTGTGTAAGTAATGAAAATTTGGAATGAAAAATTGAGGACGTCGATTTCTGCCCAGTACATTATCTGTGACAGGGCCTTAACTGACATTGGCGATAACTTTCGAATGAGAAAATGAAGGCATTCATATTTGGCTGGTACTAGTATATTTATACCTGTTACAAGGCCTTCCCAATTGTACCATAATATTTACCATCGTGAACATCGTCTTACTTTTCCAGATAAAAAATACTGTGTCGTTAGTGACATCTTTTGAGTGTCATCAGTGACATCTTTTGAATGAAAAATAGGGTAATAATATTTGATCTGTACATCAACTGTGACAAGATCTTTGCTCATTTACCATCATTTTTTAACTTGTGATCTTGATTTGAAATTTGAACCCCTTTTATTAGAAAAAATATAATTGATGAAAAGAAGATTTGACATTTTTGACATTTGCATTACCTGTGACAAGGTCTTTTTATACCTTGAAGTTTGACAAACTCCTCAAAGTTTATATTACTGGAAGAACTTTAGGATAAGAAAAGATTATATGATTCATATATATATTTGAAATGTGTATTACCTATTACAAGATCTTTAAGTATTCTCAGAATTCTCAGCAAGGACATATGCAAAGAAAACCGTTAAAAAAAAGAATTTTTATACAACTGTACAATGTATCTCTAATCTAAAAATGAATCCTTTTTCTGTTTCTCCAATACATGACTATAAAAAAATAACTATAAAGCATAAAACAAAACCAAAAAAATTCTCCAGTCCAATTCTTCTCAACAACTTTAAAAGTTTTCAAAATGGCCGGAGGTTAAGTGAACGTTACAAATGATTGATCACATAATTAGTTCCCATTTAGAAAAACCCGTTCAGAATGAGTGCTACTAAGTCCAAATCTTCGGTCAATAGAGCAAAAACAAGCGAAACAACTAATAATATATCAAATGATATGTAGACAGAGGAATACACACAATAAAAAAATATATTATTAGATTATTTTTGATTTTACTTATTATGAAGTCAATTTTCTGTCGTACTCACTGTAGCGTATAATGTAAAGCACAGTAAAGTCAGTTAAAACCACAAATGCCAGATTAGATCTAGCCCTTCATCCTAATTTTGAATAGCCAATAACATTAAAAATTTTAGGATTTGCTTGCCTTTTTAGCTCACCTGAGCTGAAAGCTCAAGTGAGCTTTTCTGATCACCCGTTGTCCGTCGTCCGTCCGTTTGTAAACTTTCCACATTTTCAACTTCTTCTCAAGAACCACTGGGCCAATTTTAACCAAACTTGGTACAAAGCATCCTTGGCTGAAGGGGAACTTAAGGGGGGACCTATGTCGTTCTACGTCAAAGTAGCGTTATGTGACGTCACAATAGCGACGTTAGATTTTCACCAGTTGACTTTTGCAACCCTGATATAGGCATAACATTGTTATTGATCAATAATGTACACAATTTACAAAAACAAAATTTATTCATCATTAATAACAGTTTTATTTGATTTATGGAGTTTGTTAATATTAGAATTCTCTTCCTTTGTTTGATAATATTCATAGTTATTTCAGTTGTGAAGAAATACCTCAGTGATATGCTGATATAAAGGGGACGACCATTTGATTCTGAGGAGGGGGCCTGGCAGATTTTGGAAATAAATAATCTGTCCCTGAAAATGTTGAAAATAAATAACCTGTCCTCCTCTGCTTGGGCCTCTTGTAGAAAGAAAATAAATAATCTGACCTTGACTTATGATATTTAAATATTGTGTAAATACCTTTTTCTTTACGTTCAATTTAACCTCAGAATCTTCAATTCAGCCATTTTAGAACCAAATAGTATTTGAAATCAGATTACCAGACTGGATACTTGTAGTCAGTTGATCAGCATGGCAATGTGCACTCAGTAGATGTGATGAATCACTTTAAATACAAGCCAATTCTTAAACACCACAAAAGATAAATTTTCTTGTCGAAAAAGTATACTTCCCGATAAATTAATACAAAGTATACAGTGGCGGATTTAAGGAAGGCGAACATCTGTATGATCCCTCCCCTAAAATTTCAAAGTATGATATGAATAATATTAATATTGCCATAGTTTAGTACAATACCAATATTTTTGTGCCTAGTTTTACTCTTAAAATACACAAAAACCCAAGTGTTTCAGGGGGAGAGCCCCCTAGGCCCCCTTCATTCAAAGTATGATATGACTAGTATTAATTAGGTCATACTTTAATTGGAACATAACTAACCAATTCCTACATAATTGTCCTGGTTTTATTCTTAAAATACCCGAAAACCCAAGAGATTCTGGGGAATTTCCCTCCCTTGGCCTCCACCAGTTGCTTCACCCAGGACCCACTGAGGGCCTTAAGGCGGCCCCAGACCTCTTGCTTGAACGATGTTATACACGCCCCCCCCTTCCCCTCCTGAATCCGCCTATGGTCTGTAAGTGATTAGTTTTTTTAGAATCAATCGATCAAGGTACGTAAGACAAAGAAGAAAATAAATAATCTGTCCTCGATAATCTTGAAAATAAATAATCTGTCCTTGACAGGCATGAAAATAAATAACCCGTCTCAAAAAAATTTGCCAGCCCCCCCCCCCCCTCAGAATCAGATGGTCGTCCCCTAAGTGCAAAAAGATTTAAGATAAAATTCAGTAAAGAAAGCGACTTTAATTAGGGAAATATATTTAAATCTATGTTTACCATTAATTTTATTTAAGCAAATTGTAATTAAGCAAAACCAAGGATAAAACTAAGAAAAAAAATTAAGAAATGTATTTGTACCTATTCATAGTACATGTAGATTTTATTGTATAAAGTCATTCCTAGGTTCTGAATAAGTGTTGGTTGTTGACGGGGAAATGGGGGTGGGGGAGGGGGGGGGGAATGATTAGAATGAAGAAGAAAAGAATAAATCTGTTTAAATTGTTTCTTATCAAAACAAAATACTTGTTTTTCGCAAATAAGTTTTATATTCAGATGTTTGTCAGTGCTTACTTACCTTTTTAGTGCAGAAAGGTCAATATCAATGACACAAGAGTACAAAAATAAAAGAAAACATCATAGTTCTCGTTTATTTTATCATAAAGGTACACTTTTTTCTTTGTTAAAATAAAGAGATGAATCATTTCTTTTAAAAAATATGAATTACAACATTTTCGCACAAAGACTTTTTAAGATATTACCTATTATGCATGTCGGAATTGTAAAAAATACGACAAGAAAACGGGGTGATACTTACATTGTGCTCCTTTATAATTTTTCATGCGAGATGAATTACAATGAATTTGCCTTCATTTTAAAGATACAAGTCATATAAATTAAATACTTAATGATTTCAAATGTGATTTGACATTTTTGGTTCTTTTTAGCGTATATTTGGAGTAGAACAATAATGTCTTAAAATAATCTATTTTTAGCATTTCACACTGTTTTTGCACGTGCTCCTGTGTGCAAAAATAAGCATATAAAGGTATTGTTTTCAATACCTAAAAATTAAGAGCAAGTGGTCAGGAAAGAAATGTCAAAAGTTTGAAAATTTCACACAAAGACTTTTCGGACATAGGTCCCCCCTTAAATTGTAAAATCAAGGGCCAAGTCCCTTTCCAAGGGGAGATAATCAAGAAAATACAAAAATAGGGTGGGGTCATTAAAAAATCTTCTTCTCAAGAACCACTGGGCCAGAAAAGCTGAAACTTATGTGGAAGCATCCCGGGGTAGTGTAGATTTTAAATTGTTCAAATCATGACCCCCGGGGGTAGGGCAGGGCCACAATAGGGAATCCAAGTTTTACATAAAAATATAGAGGAAAAATCTTTAAAAAATCTTCCGAAGAACCACTGGGCCAGAAAAGCTGAAACTTATGTGGAAGCATCCTGGAATAATGTAGATTCTGTTCTGTTCAATTCATGGCCCCCGGGGGTAGGGCGGGCCATAATGGGGAATCCAAGTTTTACATTGAAATATATATGGAAAAATCTTTGAAAATCTTCTTCTCAAGAATCATTGGGCTAGAAAAGCTGAAACTTATGTAAATCTTGGGTAGTGTAGATTATAAATTGTCCAAATCTTTACCCCTGGGGATAGGGCTTGGTCACAATTGCTATTACAAAGGGGGAAAATCTGATAAAGAACAGCATGGCCAAAGGTTCTCAGGTGAGCGATGTGGCCCATGGGCCTCTTGTTCAATGTAGAGCGGACAAAAATGTCTGCTAGTATATGACAGAAAGAGCTGTTTTTGGCTTGGTCGCCTTTTTCTGGGCTCTAACATTGTATATACATTGTACGTTTTTAGGGTTTACTTCGTGGATACAAATCAACATATAATTGTTTGCTGTTATATCATTATTCAAGAATATCAAATATTTGAGAGAGTGTGAGAGTGCAGGGAGAGAGGATGTGAGTGTGCGGGGAGAGAGGGTGAGAGAGTGCGGGCAGAGAGAAAAATTGACAGTGTGAGTGTGCAGGGGGAGAGAAAGAGTGAGAGATCGGGGAGCGAGACTATGAGGGGAGAGAGTGTAGGGAGACATAGTGCATGGAGGGAGATCGCGGGGGAGAAAGAGAGTGCAGGGGAGAGAGAGTGCGGGGACACTTTCTGATCTCCGTTTGCACATAGACATATATAAGAGTACACGTCTCTGCTTTGTGAAATATATTTTTTTCATTTTTTGGCCTTGTGAGAGTTCTTCGATTCGGAAACCTGTTAATGAGAGTTTCCGAATGTATGCCGCCAAGCAACATGTCGCCATGACGTCAAAGAAACCTTAAACAAAAGATTTAGATAAACAAAATGAGAAAATGGATCCAAACGGTCTATATATTAATGATTCAGGATTATAAACATTGTTAATGTAATATGCTTTAAAATTACAAAGAAGACTCTACGTATGAATTTCTAAAGAATGAACCCACGTGTGTTTTTGAAGTTAGATTTAGGATGCTTTAAAAAGGATGATAAAATCATCCATATAGTCAAAATGGTGCACAAAACATTTTCTTCATCCATCTATTTTATTTATAAATAATTATCCTTGAAAATTTCAATGTCAAAATGGGTTTTAAAAATTGTTACCTCCCTGAAACTGAATAATACTATGCTCACACCAAAATAAATAGTATTATAAGGCTACAAGGGCTTTTTGCATGCTATCAAGGCCAACACACTAAAGAGTTTCTTATGTTGTTTCAAATTTATCATTTATTTTGTCGTCACTGCTTAAGGAATAAGAAATGCGCAAAAACCCCGAAGGGTATAAATACAAGCCAATTCCGCCAGTCAGCATCAGTTGTTGTTCAGAAGCCTTAGCATCCATAACACTGCTGTTAACAAAGTAACCATGTTTGAAAATTTGAGGTCGTTGGGTCTCCCTGAGATTTACCGGTAAGTATTTTTAAAAGTATTTTTAAAGTAATATTGAATAAGTAATCTTTAAAGAAAGTATATACTGAGCATGATTTTCATAAAAATAATTAGAATTCTTTTTTTAATGTTCTTTATATTTGTACTAATTAAAAACTCAGAAAAAAAGTTACACCGTATGCGGCGTTTGGCGCAAGAAGAACGTGCTAAAGCAGACATTATGGCGTGTGCAGGGGGTTCCTTTAAAGAAATCTGTAAAAAATGAAAACAATAAAATGCTTATGAATTTCACTCATGAAAATTTGTTTTAAATAGATTATCAAACATAAAAATGTTTACGTCAGATACCCACGCTTTAAGTTAGCAGCATGCAATAAGTTGAAAATCGTTCTACAAAACTACTAGTAGGTCAACCGGAAATTGAGTGGATTTGGTATGGACACTAAATCACCGGATGATTAGTGGACTTTTACGAGAAGCACTGACTTTTACAGTTGACGAATTAGTCTTACATTAGGACAGTTTACGGGAGCTCTTTTACGATATAATAATTTAGCTTAACATCTAATTCAACGAAAATAATGGGCTATTTCAAAGCACAGATAAGTTGTCCTTGAAGAAAACGACAACCATCCTACCCTCAAATCCAGACCTTCACAAAAAAGTGCCCCTAGCACAATTGCCATGACCACTAGAAAGGTTTTCTTTTCTATTATCAATTCTGTACCTCCGTAGATGTGAATGTTTAAATGTCCAACTAAATAGTCAACTGTAAAAGTCAGTGCTTCTCGTAAAAGTCCACTAGGCGATATGATAGTCAATGACTGTTTGTTATTTGATTTATAACTCGGGGACTACTCCTGTTGCAACCTCATAAACCCGACCAATAGTAATCAAAAATTTCATATCTGGGCAAAAATGGTGCGCAATGCACAGCTGGAAATTGCTTTTCGGACACGAAGGTCATTCAAGGGTCTCTTCATGATAAAAAGACATTTGTCAATCCCACTGTTTTGGAAAAAAAATGTATGTTATATACACTAGCACAGATCCGGCAAATGTTCAATCCACAAATAAGAATTAACAAGTGGTGTGTTAGCAATTTTGTCTACTGTAAATAATAATATTATCTTTAATATAATCTTGAATGAAAAATATACACCATGATTTCATTAGATGAGGTTCACACACTGCATCAGTGTATGTGGCGATGTGTGATTTTCTGTGCCTAATACTCCTCCTAGTACACCATGTACATTTTGTAAAAGATCTATATTACAAAACACAATAAAAGACATATTCTGCTTTTCATCAGTAATGTATCATATCAATTCTGCTTTATGACTACCAGTATTATAATAATCTTTATTTGGAGTTAGATAAAACCCGATTAACCTTACGTCTTCTGCTGTTTGAAAAAAAAATTGTAAATCGAACTCAGCATTCATTTAGCCTGTGTTACAATGAAGCGCATTGAAGTGGTAAAATTTTCCATTTGGACGAAACGTTCTGAGTCATGTTTTGAACGTCAATTATAACATAACGACACGCCCATTTCTTTATAAACGAGAAAGGAATATTCGTCGTAATATTTTGGGACACTACACTTTCCGCGACAAGCAACATGAGTTACACTGAAATGAAAGATTTTTAAAAAGAAATTAAGAGCTATGTAAAGAGTTCCCGCTTATGTAAAACACGCATTGAAACGAATTTGTACAAAATTATGATTTTATCATGTATATTGGAGTTAGCATAGCGCATGTATCAGTCGAACACGTGCTTACTCGGTGTTTATGTAGACCGTCAATTTCATTGGCTATTATATCTATGTAATACCTGTTCTACAGATATTCGATTGAAACATTTGACCAATTAATCCTTTCTAAAGAAATGGGCGTGTCTTAAGATACAATGAAGCGCATTGAAGTGGTAAAATTTTCCGTTTGGATGAAACGTTCTGAGTCATGTTTTGAACGTCAATTATAACATAATGACACGCCCATAATTTTAGAAACGAGAAAGAAATATTCGTCGTAAGGTTTTAGGACACCCCACTCTTCGCAACAAGCAACATGAGTTACACTGAAATGGAGCTTTAAAAAATTAGAAGAGAGAGTTAGAGATTCTCCGCTTCTGTAAAACACAAATTGCAACGCATATTTGCATATTTTTGAATTTATCATGTCTGTTGAAGTTACCAGAACACATGTTTCGGTCGAACACGTGTTTACTCAGTGTTTATTTAGACTGTCAATTTGATTGGCTATTATATTTACGGAAAACCTGTTCTACAGGTATTCGAATAAACAAATTGACCGTTTTATCTATTTCTAAAGAAATGGGCGTGTCATCCTATGACAAACAACCGGTTTAAAAGATAGCTCAAAACGTTCCATTCGAACAGAAAATTTTACCACTTCAATTCGCTTCATTGTAGCTCAAAACGTTCCATCCAAGCAGAAAATTTTACCACTTCAATGCGCTTCATTGTAACATTGATCCATGGTAACAATAAAAAAGTTAAAGGCTCTACGAAGGAAAATAAATGTAAAATTCGTTTATTTTATTAGTACATATTTAAAATGATCCGATTTTTTGAGTAAACTATATTTGATGATGTTGAAAACAACCCCTAAAGTGAAAACCATGTCTAGAAAAATTACCGGGAAATCTTTCTCAGCTTCATTCGCTAATTTTTCACTGTGACGTTGCATACGATAAGGTCGATTTAGAACTATCCGACGAGGCTCATATATATTTCTTTGCGGGTAGACAGTTTATAGATGTGTTGGATTGTAGACAGTTGACGATTTGTATGATTACGTTTGTAGACAATTAGAGATGCGTGGTTCGAATGAACGTTGAAGACATGCATATTTTGTTTATTAAAATTAAAAAAGATGTGGCTGGTTTGCATGTTGTTTGGAAAAAAAAAAACAGCTAGGAAGTGGTAGTCTGTCTGCTGATGTTTGTTGGTAGAAGTTGGACACAAAACACCTTCTTTACTTCTGAAGAAAATTTATAATAGATTAATACATCTATAAGAATTCATCAATAGCTGCATCTGCAAGTCAAAAATTGGAGCACGCGTTCAAAAACTTTTCAAAAATGAATAACAGTTGACTTACATGTATACTCATAACTTGGGTTTCGTTAATGGACACGATGATTCTCGTGTGTAGTTGTCGGAACTCCATTGCCAGTCTATTATATAGCAGTTTATTGATTCCGTCATACTTATATCTTCTTTTCCCTGTACTTACTAAATTATGCCTATAAAATTGGATGTTAAAGAATTTGAATTCCGATTCTCTTAAGGCTGTAAAAATGGGATTTCGAAAAAAAAACACCACTAAATTACCGTTTTGAGCGAGTGAGAGAAGCATGATACTAGTATTTTGGTAAAGAATGACTTGCCTTTTTTTATTTGCCTTGTTGCCTGCATTTTTTCGGTGTTTGATCATTTTGTACCTGGACATTGCCATTGGATATCTTGATATATTAAATCCATGATGTACCAACCTATAATGATACTTCAACCTGTATAAATAGCGGTACTCCGATTTTCACAATGCAATGAATTACAATGATACATTAACCTTTGTTATACAAATCTTTATTGATACAGAAACCTTTATTGAGAAATCAAGTTTATTTTGCGATAAATAAACTTTATTTTTATGCCCCGCCATGAATATGGCCGGGGCATATAGTGTTTGTCATGTCCGTCTTCCGTCCTTCTGTCCCTCCGTCGCACTTTGCGTTTAGCTCAGTTCAAAGCTCAGTTTCAAAGAAACTATCCAAGATATTTACATCGAACTTCATAGGGTGATAGATATTGATGAGAGCTATGCAACAGCCTCATCTCATCATTTTTTGACCTTGAGCTTTCCTTTGACCTTGACCTCACTTTTCTTAAATGGGTGTTTAGCTCAGTTTTACCATTCGAATTCAAGATAGTGTTATCAAACTTCATATGCTGAGACATACTGATGAGAGCCATTAAATTGCATCAGCATTTTTGACCATGACCTTTCCTTGACTTCACTTTTCTGAAATGAGTGTTTAGCTCTGTATTAAAGATACCATTCAAGATAGTGTTATCAAAATTCATAGGCTTATACATACTGATGAGAGCTATTCAACTGCATCAATATTTTTGACTTTGACCTTGACCTCACTTTTGTTAAATGAGTGTTTAGCTCCGTTTTAAAGATACCATTCAAGATTCTTTTTATCAAACTTCATATGCTGATCCATACTGATTAGAGCTATTCAACTGCATCAACATTTTTTTACCTTGACCTTTCCTTTGACTCTGATCTCACTTTTCCTAAATTAGTGTCAAACTTCATATGCTGATACATACTGATGTAAGCAATTCATCTGCTTCAACATTTTTGACCTTGACCTTTCATTTGACCTTGACCTCACTTTTTAATTGTGATTAAGTCAGTTTTAAAGAAACCATTCATATTTTTCAACTTCATATGCTGATACATACTAGTGAGAGCTTTTCAACTGTATCAACATTTTTTTTTATCTTGGCCTTGCCTTTGACCTTGACCTCACTTTGCTTAAATTATAGGCAATTCAACTGCATCACTTTTCAAGATATTCTGAAATTTCATACACAAATTCGAACTTTCATGTTGCATTACTGATATACCCTCGGCGGGGCATTCATGTCCTATGGACATATTTCTAGTTTGATATATAACATAATTTTACTAATAAATAACCTATATTTGATACACAAATCTACACTTTGATACACTTTACTAAAACATCAACCTGCACTGGGTAAGCAACATCAGGGGGATATAGTACATGTACTTTTGAAAATGTTCATGATTGAAAAGGCTGGCCGTTCTCCCCTCTCACATTTTGTTGCAGTAATTTGATCAACTCAGTGTGTTAATATAAAAATAAAATTTGGTTATGACAGAAGTTGGCACCTAAACCTAATGGGAATAAAATGCTTTCTTCTAAAACCCTTTATTTGCACCATTTCACCTTTAATTTTATTTTGAAGAAACAGTTGAATTGACCATTGTAGGTTAAAAATAACTTAACTTTTGTGTATTACTAGTATCACGATGTTTTTATAATATTTTGTGTTATACAAGATCTTTTCAACGTAACATAAATCTTATAAAACCATTTTTAACAGGATATATCAACCCTCCGAATTAACCGTAAAATACAAAGCATAGCAGGATCCTAACCTTCTCCACAAACCTTAAAATACACGACAGGACCCCAGCCTTTTGACAGGAACAAATTAAGACATACTGTGACCCGTTCCTTACCTTCTGAACATGTCATCGTCCTCCCCGCCCCAACCAAAGAACTTGTTGGAGTGTCCGTTCACTTTCTCAAAGTGTTCTCGTTTTAAGGCAGTCACTCCACCAAACAGGGTGACATAAGGTAATCTAAAATACATTAATACGTATGATTAATTAAAAATTTGGTGGCATATAGGTTTTGATCTGTCTAGCTGATTGGCTGTTTGTCGAAGTACTCTAACATTGCTTTTAACTTTTAAAGGCTTGTTTGTGCAAGGGCTTTCAAATTTACATTTGCATTTCTTGTGAAAGGAACTTTCTTTAAATAACAACATATTTTCCCTCTTGATCTTTAGCAAGGCGTTTTGCAAAATTTTACTAAACTTTAACCATGGTCATATCTTTTGAATGATTGGAATTATGCTTTGATATTTCAAAAGTCCTAGTATTCCACGTGTATAAGACTTTTCTTTGGGTATGACCATATTCATTTTTTTACCTTGGCCTGTGGATTACCTAAAAAAAACAAACCTTTTTTCTTGCCTTGCATCACATACCTATATTTGAATTTGTCCACTGCACATGACAAATGACGAGGACTTCCGATACAGTCGTACATAATGCGATCATTCTCTGGAATCAAGTCAACATCATGAAAAACGAAGCAGGTGTAGTTGTAGAGTTTGATAGATTCGGCGTAGCCAATGTTCATCAACATCGCCCTATTAAACTGTGTACCATTTATCTACAAAAAAGGATTGCTCCATTCATTTTCCAAATATTGTATAGAAAGTTTTCCATAATTAAAAAATATTTAAATTAGATATTTGATTTGTAATCCAAATAAAAAGTGCAATATATAAGATTCATGCCCTTCTTTTAAATGAAATTAGGCAAATTTGATGTAAAAAAAAAATTAAATCGTAGAAAGATGAAGTATACCGGGGGGGGGGGTTATATTTTCATGATTTTCAAAAATCATAGAAGATAGATGACCTTATTCATAAATATACAAATCTAACATAAGTCTACCATAAAAGAAACTCAGAATTTGTAGAAGGTAAACGGTCTGGTGTATTCTGTACAGTAAATATATTTTGAAAGTACTGTTGTCACAGTTGTTGTTATCATTTTCCAGCAAGCTCACAATTGATGATATAAAACACATTTCAGTATCATGATGCTTACTTAAAATTCTTCCTCATCCAATAATGGACAATTTTCTCAGTTGCAAAGTATATATGTAAGCAGAGTAACTAACATTATCACAATAGGCTTACTCATAGAACCTGGGGATGAGTCTCATTTGGCATTAAATATACATATATATATATAGCTTACTATAGAAAAACAAAGCTACTTTATTTATGTGCCTCCACAGTAAATATTTGTACTTCTGATTTTCTTTCGCTTGTCAGTAGTATAAGCAGCCTGGATGGGGGTCAACTGAGTGCACTTTTTATGCAAATGACGTAGAAAATGCTGAATTCTGACTGGTCAGCGGGATAGGCAGGTCAACTGAGTGCACTTTTGGCCCTGGGGGACAGCCGGGTCAACCAAGTGCACCCCCTGGGGGATAGGGGAGTCAACAGAGTGCACCCCTGGGTCTGGATAGGGGGTTAACTGAGTGCACTTTTAGGGCTGAGATCTGGAAAAACTTATTTTGTCAGATCTCAGGCTTCAGATCTGGAAAAACCCAATTGAAGATGTGAGATCTCAGGCTTGAGATCTGGAAAAACCAATTTGAGATCTCAGGCCGTTTAGGCCTGAAATCTGGAAAAACCCAAGACTATGAATACACAGACTTGGCAGCGATTCAAATCACAGCAACCTATGCATTGTGACGTCATAAACTTGGCAGCGATTCAAATCTTGATTATGACGACACGTTAGTCCTTCACAGCCTCGGTGGCTGGTTATTTTGACACAACAACACAAAATTACACAGCCCTGAAGACTTCATGTAAATAACTGTATGGTCCTATGGAATTCAGTACTTAAACTGATTTTCAGCCATTGTTCTTCCAACAAAGTTCTGAACAGCTGAATCCTGGATCAGGTCAGATGTTATTTCACTGGATTATTTAATGAATATTACTATACTAAATATAAACATGGTTATCTGGTAAGTTTCACATATATTTGTTTATACATTTTCTATGAAGGTAATCTTTGTATTTATCCATTATTACTGTGTTATATACCTAATGTGTATAACATTCATATAAACACTGCCATGTTTACCCTAAAATACACTAGGACACTAAGAGGTCCTCAAAATGCTGATAAATCCTTTAGCATGAGTTATGATATATTATCTCACATTCCTTTTGTTGGATCAGTATTCTAAATATTCTTATGAGGAGCCTCATAGCATATCTTATAAAATCCAAATTCTGATACATGCTTTTACAACAACTAAAGTGACGTTCTCAGTTATTATTTTCCTATGAATCTTTTATCACAGTGACCAAATGAAGGATATTTGACATAATCACTCAGATCATATTATGCCATTGAATCTTATCTATTAGATCTATTAGTTCTTTTTTATGAAACATGCAGAATCTCTTGTTTTATTTGTCACTCATACTTTTACATTCTGGTGCAACAGTGGCCCAGTGAAAGTGGCAAAAACTCAGTCTGAGAATCTCTGTAAATTTATAAAATGTGTACCCCCCCCCCCCGTTTTTTAACCTTCATGTATATACATCAGTTATTTATTAAGTGTAATTGGTTATATATGTAAAGTTCTGTTTATATGAATGTAAATGTGGTATTTATCCTCAGTTCATGTGATAATCTGCATGTAACCCAGAGTGCATTTAATATTTCTATGAAAGGGCATTCTATGATTGAATTTAAATAAGAAAAAAATGTTTACTAAATTTTGGTTAGATACAATTTGCTATCTTTTACAAGTCTGTCCTGTTTGTCTAAAAATTATTGATTCACTTCAGTGTAAAATGAGGTTAATTGTTTATCACTGAATATGTATGATTTTCCAGGATCAGCGGAGATGTTGTTTCACTGGATTATCTACTGGATAGACTTATTGGGCATATAGTTGAATATCTGGTAAGTTTGTCTTGTTTTTTTTTGTTTTTTTTCATTTCCTATGGTCATCTTTGCATTTAACCATGATTATATGGTTTATATATTACAGAATATAATTGTTGTGTAATACTTATGTGATCTAATGTCTCTAACAATGATATAAGCATGCACAGCCTTAATTAGCCTGAAATATATTAAGGGATCTTCAGAATGTTAGTAAGACCTTTTGCATGAAATATGATATGATTTCATAATTCTTTATGTCGGTCACCCATGGAATTCAGAATTACTAAATGGTGACCAAAGAGATATTTACAATGTAATAAGAAAAAAGTAAGAATTTACAAGAGATTAATCCTAAGTCATTTACTTTTTGTTTTGTTTCAAAATATATGTGACATGGCATACACATAGTTTCATTTTTTACACTTTCCTTTCTTAGTAAAGAGCTTTTGAAAAAAGTTAGGACTACATGTTGTACATGCTTGTAATTTTTTTTGTATACTGTACTGACAGGTATTTCAAAAATTTGAATCTGCTGTTGAAGGCAGAGATTTTAAGCACCGCCTTCAAAAATATCTGGTTTGGGTACCCCTGTCAATCAAGTGCATGAAAGTCCATCATTGGATGCTGGAACTTGATTGACATTTACTTACTGATCCCTGTGTATACCCTGTATACCTTGTATGGGACTCATGGGGAACTTCAAATTAGCTTTTGATTCTTTGATGTTTACCAAACAATGGTATAGAGAAACTGCATCACTATGAAAATTGTTAGTTTGATAATGTAAACCTTTAGTATTTGATAGAATTATAAAAATAATATGCATTTTTTTCTAAAATAACCTTTGGTATATAAAACTTTCTTTTTCGAATTAAATTTTGATATCAATTTTAATATGCCAATTTTAAATCATTATAGTAAACCTAAAGTGGAAATGTTATTGATAAAGTTCAGAGCAGCACTGTGTGAAATAATTAAAATCAAAAACATTTATAAATGTTTCTAATCATGGGTCACTATATTTTCCTTTTTTATTCAGATAAGAATTTACAAGCAATCTTTTTTAGCATGTTTCATATGACAAAGACTTATTAAGATTAGGATAAACCTAGATAATTTTTATGAAATGTACTTTTAAAACATGGCTTTCTTTTTATTTAATAAATGGGATCCTAGGGATGAATGAATTTAGTCAAATTTGGTTGTTACATGAGTTGTTTTTTTTTTAAATTATCACATACACCAACATCTAAAATAATCTTTGATGAAATTAGATATTTGAATTAATAGCATGATATCAATATATTTTTTTAAATGGAAAATAAAGCAGGAAACCTTTTTACTACTACATGTAATTTAAAATTTCTCAAAATCCCCAACACAGGTAAAGTTTGACATCTGGGTATTTCACTGTGTATTAAATCACTTCCTGTGTATAGGGATTAGGAGACAGATGGCCACAGGTAGACTGCTAGCCCCAAGGCATTCACACCTGTACAGAATAAGCCCCTCCCTCACCTGGAATTTACCACCCGGTAAAAAATCTTTGCCTTTAAGAAAAAAAGTCTTTTAATGTCTAAATAATTACTCTGATTTTTTGTTATATCAATAAAGTAATTAACAAGTGTTTTTCTAAAGACAACATGATGTACTTTTTTCATCTTGAGTAAATGTTAAAGACATTTTTACAGTATTTTTTAGAAACAAATATTTAGGTAATTGTTCAAAACAAACATTTTCTTCCTTTTTGGCATTATATTTAAACGTGCATTGTTTCATGTAATATTGTGTGTCATAATAACATAATGGTTTTCTTTCTACAGTCATCAACATTGAAGGTATGTTTTGTTCCTGGACCATCTATAATCAATTCTCTATCTGCTCTTCCTTTGGAAATACACAAACAATCAACCAACATAGAAACAAACAAACTTTAAGGTAAAGTTTTAATGGCATACAATTGTAACTTTCATTTTTTTACTATGCATGTTTATACTTTGAAATTAATTAAATTGATAAGTAAAAGATATGATTTTGTAAATCAAGAGATCTGGTTGGTTCATGGTCATTATAAACCAAATTGTTCTCCTTTAGAAGAAGAGCTCCATATAAAGATATAAAAAAAATGATCAAATTTTGAAGCTAAAATGTATGACATTTTTCTTTGCCAAATGATTGTGAACACCTTAAGATAGCTTATCTAAAAACTAAGTTATACATGGCTAATTTATTAACCCCCAGCTTCCTTAATAGCATAGTTGGTAAAGATAGAAAGTTTTATCCCCAAGTGCTGATGGAATCTAAAATTTTCATTGAATATTTACATTTTACTACAGGGAAAGAATACTATAATGTGGCCTATCAGGATGAACAGTGAATAAATCTCATTGACTCTCATGACTATGTCTAAAGGCTGTAACCTTATAGCTAATGTAAGATGATCTGATTGCATGGAATTAGAATTTCTTGGTGTTTCTATTACCCAAAATCTTCTTATGAGTGCATGTGGACCTTCTGTTGTTTTAATATACCTTGAAACATGACACTTTATTCATTAAAGGTACTTTCAGTATCATTTGTATCATTTCTATGAGCTTTTATTCTTTCTATTCATAATCTAGTAATTAATTCCACCATTATATCTCCTTTTACCTCATTAATATGTATGCTTCCAAAATCTTAGATCTGTTTGTATATTGTCTTCAGAGTGTATATCACAATCGTGACCAAAAGTCATTTTAACAAGGTCAAAGTCACAGCAAATGGAAGTGAGAACATTTTTTTTATCAGAATACACAATTTTGTAATGAACAAACACTGAAAATTCACTCTCATATATAGGCTTAGTATCCTCCAAGAGTTCAGTTTGGACTTCCTTCATTAATCCTTGTCTCTTCACCTCTATGAGGTTAAAATCCTATGTCTATAACACTTTTTTAACAACTGTTTTCTCTCTTATCATCTTTAAAATGAACTTCCTCTCCAGTCAAAGGTCTTACAGGGTAATCCAGGTAATTCTTACCCTCTTTTAGTAATTTATGGTTATATTCTTCATAGGCTTCTTCTGCAATCAAGGGTCTGTCTATGTAATCTCTGACATCACAAGGCTCATCCTTTTTGGGCATAATTGGCTATATTCTTCATGAGAAATGATCTCAGTAGCGTCAACTCTTTTTATTTTAATTGGTAAACCTCGTTCTACATCATTTTCTGTAAGAACTCTCTTACCAAACTGAATTTTACTTATTCCTTAACTCTTTTCTTTTACTGGAGGTGTTACCCATACTTTTGAAAAGTCAAAATCTGATGTTACATCTTGTGTTTATAACCCTTTTTTGTCTATGTTTAAAATTCTATTAATCTTATATTGCATATCAATTTTTCAACTAAGATTTTCTTCCTCTAAGGGTTCTCAATGGGGAACTCAGTAAATTATGCAGAGACTAACAGAATGCAGTATATCCTCTCCTAGAACACTGATACAAGAAAATAAAACCGGAGATGGATGGAGGACTCAAGAAGCACATGAATAAATTTGATTCCAAACTAAGTCAATCATGATGATCATGAATTGTGGTTCACAGGATGAGAAAGAAAGGACCCAGGATTGTGCATCTTTCTATATCCTTTCCCCTTCATATCCTTCATATGCTGTCATACAAAACAATAGATGAATTGTAGTCATTTAAAAACTGAGGTGTAATAAAATCAAAGTATTGAAAATTTGATTTTCTAATAGTATGAGATCTTCAAAAAACTAATTCCCACAGATTTCAAAGTATCCAAATATAACTTTTAATTTGTCCAGTACAAATTGAAAACAGTTGTTATGTAAGACTTTTATACATTGAATCCTTTATTTTTCATCTTATTTCTACAACCCCCTAGAAATTGCCCAGATATTCAGAAGCTAGCTTTGGTGTATTTATCACTTTCCTGGAATTTTAAATGTTTTTTTTGTGTATGTATCATGTCCTATTTTAAATTTAAAATAGGTCTCAAAAGGACCCCCCATAAAGATGCAAGTGTCCCTAATCTGTGATTTAAAATATCTTGAATATCTTTATCATCCCATCTTTATCATCATTTTGTCAAGGTCAAAGCATGAGATTATTGAGATGATTACTTTGACAATAATTTGTAACTTAAAAACTTCACATCATAAGTATACAAATGAAGAATGAATAGGAGATTTCTATAGATTTTTTGGATCATTTTTCTCCTGGGTAAAAAGTTAGTTACTGAGATTACTGATATGAGTCTTGAAATACAATTACTTCAACATTGTGTGATAACTTATAGACTTTATAAAAATTAGGTGCAAATTCTTAAGAAAGAATTAAGATATTAATCAAATGTACAATGTCCAAGGGTGTTTATTTAGCTATTAGTATGTAATATCTTGGGTTTCTGTAAAAATCTTCACTACATAAATAAAGACCGGATTAATATATATTTTGAACTATGATGAAGGAAATAAAAGGTTAAAAGCTCTCCCCTTTCATGCCCTTCATATTCTGTCATACACAACAATAGATAAATTGTAGTCATTCAACAAACTGAAGTCTAATCAAATCAAAGAATTGATATTAAGATTTTCTGGTAGTATGAGATCTTCAAAAAAAAATTCCACAGACTTCAAAATATCTAAATATAACTTTTAATTTGTCCAGTTCAAATTGAAGACAGTTGTTATGTATGGTTTTTATACATTGGATCCTTTATTTTCCATCTAATTTCTACAACCCCCTAAAAATGACACAGATATTCAGAAGCTAGCTTTGGTGTAATTTTTTACTTTCCTGGAACTGTACATACATTTTGTTTGTTTGTGTGTTTGTCCTATTTTGAATTTAATAGGTATCAATAGGACCCCCCATAAAGATGCAAGTGTCCTATAATCTGTGATGTAATAATATGTTGAATATTTTTATCATTCCATAAACTTCATACTTACTACACATGGAGTGGTTGGAGTAATACACTCAGTTGTACAGGACAATGTTCAAGGTCAAAGCATGAGATTTTTGAGATAACTACCTTTGTCAATAATTTGTAACCTTCAAACTTCACATCTTAAGTGAAGAATGGATAGGAGATTTTCTATAGATTTTTGGATCATTTTCCTCCAGGATAAAAGTCAGTTACTAATATTACCGATTTGAAATATTTCAATATATCCTCGAGACTATATCTGCTATGTTAGGTGGAATGGCATACTCTTTGGAAAGAATTGAAATGTAATTCAAATATACAATGTTCAAGGGTATTTCAAAGAATATAACCAAGTTATACCTTAGAATTCTGTAAAAATCTTATCACTGCATAGATAAAGACTGGTTGGAAAAATATATGTTTTGAATTAAGGCCAAGGAAAAAAAGGTCAAGACTGTGGAATGATATGACTTTTATTCAAGTGGTGCAGTACAGTAACTCTGGTGATTTACATACCTTCAGTCATAAATAGATAGGCATGGGGAAGACTCCTATAGATTTTGAGATTATCATTCAAAAGTATAGAAAGGTTTTAAGTTTGAATGATGCAATGGCAGCATATCATTTGCTTGTAAATTTAAAAACAAATCCAACCATATACATCTTTGGATGATTACTGTTGAATTTTATCAATTCCTGGACTTTCGGTCTTAATATCATCCTTTAATTTCTTTAAAATTTCAATGATTGTCTTTTAGTTTCAGTTGAATCAGTTTCTTTTTGGCATGTGTAAATGGCATCATCCAAAGAAGTTCATATAAATTTTATATGTAGGAAAGAATTTTTCATCACAGGGAAAGAAAGAGATTGTCTTGTATAATGTAATGCATTGGTACACAAAAATCTCTTCCAATTTCTAACAGGTTTCATTTTTGTTTATATGGAATGCCAAGTTCTGTTGATTTCAATTTTTTTGACCAAAGACAAACTGGTAGAGTAGTAAATGTACATGATGTGTCAGAAAAGCATGTGGAAACCTGTTGACTTTATCGTTTCTGATTAAATCAAATTATGAGTTTCATCTTTGTTACATTGTAAAAAAAAATTCTATATAGGGCACAAACTAGAAAGCTTTAAAATTCTGAGTATCAGGGTTTAACAGTACATAACAATTCCAAATGATTTTTGGACGCTTTTTATGTATCAAAAAGACAAAACAGAATATTTGTTCACAGATGTTCTAAAGGAAAACAAGCACAAAGAAATTATTTGTTATGTTCTTTATGTGATTCATGTAAAATGTATTTTGAAAGTGTACCATAACATTTATCTTTTGCATAAATACATTTTTTTTGCAGAATTTTTCATAACTTTGAACAAGAGGCCCAGGTGCCACAGCACTAACCTGAGCACACCGGCTAGGAAAAAGCAAATATCAGATCAGAAATGAAAGTTTACTGAGGTTAGAGGGGGGGGGGCTTAAATTTCAACCCCCAGGGGGCCTTGATTTGAACAAACTAGAATCTACACTACCTGAGGATGATTCCATATAAATATTACTAATCATGGCTTCGAAATACTTGAAAAGGAGATTTTAAAAGATTTCCCTATATATTCTTATGAAAAACTTTGATCGACCATTTTGGCCCCACCCTACCCCCGGGGGTCATGATTTGAACAAATATGAATCTACAATACCTGAGGATGATTCTACATGAGTTTCATCTTTCCAGGCCCAGTGGTTCTTAAGAAGAAGTTTTTAAAAGATTTTTTCCTATATATTTCTATGTTAAACTTTGATCAGCCATTTTGGCCCCAACCTACCCCCGGGGGTCATGATTTGAACAAATTTGAACCTACACTACCTGAGGGTAATTTCACATGAGTTTCATCTTTCCAGTCTCAATGGTTCTTGAGAAGAAGATTTTTAAAGATTTTTCCTATATATTCCTATCTAAATCTTTGATCGGCCATTTTGGCCCCACCCTACCCCAGGGGGTCATGAACAAACTTGAATTTACACTACCTGAGGATGATTCCACATAAGTTTCATCTTTCCTGGCCCAGTGGTTCGTGAGAAGATTTTTTAAAATTGACATTAATTTTTCTCTAATTCATAATTATCTCCCCTTGGAAGAGGGCATGACCCTTCATTTGACCAAACTTGAATCCCCTTCACCCAAGGATACTTTGTGCCAAGTTTGGTTGAAATTGGCCCAGTGGTTCTTGAGGAGAAGATGAAAATGTGAAAAGTTTACGACGACAACGACAACGACAACGACAACAACGACGATAGACAAAGGACAAATTTTGATCAGAAAAGCTCACTTGAGCCTTCGACTCAGGTGAGCTAAAAAGTAGTCTTATTGTATAATATGGTTAGCTTAAAATCTTGAAGACTTTAAAGTTGTACATGTGTATGATGTGTTACACATCTTACATATGTAATCATTCCATTTCAGGGTATTCAGCATATATTGTGGTTTTGTCTTAAATTTGCTTGCTTATGTAATCAATAATTTGAGAATACTCAACTCAAATTAGGTAATGCATGAGAGAATAGGCAAGAAAATCAGGTTTAAAAATGTTTCCACTACAAAGGAGTTAATTAATATATTTAATCTATAAGTACATCCAGTCTATACATTAAAGGTATTTTTGTATGAAATAAACTTACATATGAACATTTTATTATAAATGTAAACATTACTTTAACCAGTTTTAAAAAAATGATTAGATTCAGTGTCAGTATGTTATTTCCTAAAAAATAAATGAGAAAACAAAAAATTTTATTTGAGTCAGTTTTTTAATGTAAATAAAAAGCATTGGAAGTTGGGAATATTTCACAAAGTTGATTGAGCATAATTCTCACTAGGACAGTTAGAGTATTATGATTTTACCCTAACAGAAACCATTTCAAATTTTAATATACAAATCATGTTTAGTCAGGCAGTATATAGTTTACAATTGTGAAAAAGTAAATGGTATCTATATTCAGGGTCAATACAAAGGTCAAAAAGGAATGAAAACAATATTTCTTTTTATGTATTAAACTTGACGGTTTTGTTGCAATAAATTCACTGTGTTCATTTTCTGTTTTCTTTTTATGTATGAATAGCCCTAACCTGGGCAATCAAAATACAAGAAGTAAATAAATTATGTCAAATGATGAAGGTACACAACAGAAAATTACATGAACTGAACAGAGAATTCTGAGTTTCCCTCAAATATGGCCGCCAGGTGATGTAAATTTAAAAAAAATGTGGATTCATCATATTATGATTGAGACTTGTACATATTATGAATGGTGAGCACAATGAAATTTAGAATGACATTACATTGATTCAATTATGAGAATTCATACAATCAAAATGGAGGAAATATTTTTCTTTATAGGCATAAAGTAGCAAACACTCACCAAATTCATCAGAATTTTACTCTTTGAAGAAAAGGAACCTTACTTGCTTTGTTGAGTTGACATTCCTATTTTGTCTTTGGTAGGTAGACTAATGGTTTTCCTTGCCTATATTGAGAACTTTTTATTTAAGAGCCCTCAGATTGTCCTGATATTTTGGTTAAAATAACTGCATGATATCAAATAATTTGTTCATACAAAGGAATAAATGATTTCCAGGTTTCTTTTTTTAGTCAGATTAAATAGTGTCCAACTAATATATCCAACATACAATACAATATAATCATCCAAGTCACACAAAGGTAAATAAATGACCTTATTAAGGTTTTACTCAAAAGGTTAAAGTGAGGAGGACATCTGCTATATTTAATAGTTTGGGTAATATTCATCAAACTTCATGGATAGGTTATTCAAAAAAGCTTCATTAATTTTGATTTTCAGGTCAAAGATCAGCACAATATTTGCTATACCATTGTTGATCATGAATATTTAAACAACTCTATTGATTTTTCAGGTTAAAGGTCAATGTGTTCCTGCTACAGTAAAACATTATTATAAGGATATCAGAGTGATTTGTTTATTTGTAAGAATTTAGTTATAAAATCTTCTACTCTTTCTATAATATATCAGTGAATGTGCTCCTTTATTTTAAAGAATTTTACAAGCAAATCATATACTGACTTCCAATCCTTAAAAACACAATATATATTGAATCTTGAGATTCAGAATTTCAGACTTCTAGGCTTTGAGACTTTAAGGATTTCAATCTTAAAAACTTACAGACTTTCAATCTTTAAAAACATTCAGGTTTGAGGACTGAGTATTTTAATATTCATTTTGTATATCTTGTCTTTTATGTCATTATAATTACGATTAATCCTTAGTAATTCAAACTTTTCATATTTGTAAAACCAGAGTGGAAAAGTACAGTGTTTGTGTAATCTTCTTAATGTTTATCTAAAATTACTGATTTTAATACAGTCAAATATAATTTTTTGATGATCAAAATTTCCAACTGAATTCAAAGTCAAACTGCCTGACCTATATATATATTATTATAGAACAGAACTTAGCATTCCATATAGACAAAAATGAAACCTGTTAGAAATTGGAAGAGATTTTTGTGTACCAATGCATTACATTATACAAGACAATCTCTTTCTTTCCCTGTGATGAAAAATTCTTTCCTACATATAAAATTTATATGAACTTCTTTGGATGATGCCATTTACACATGCCAAAAAGAAACTGATTCAACTGAAACTAAAAGACAATCATTGAAATTTTAAAGAAATTAAAGGATGATATTAAGACCGAAAGTCCAGGAATTGATAAAATTCAACAGTAATCATCCAAAGATGTATATGGTTGGATTTGTTTTTAAATTTACAAGCAAATGATATGCTGCCATTGCATCATTCAAACTTAAAACCTTTCTATACTTTTGAATGATAATCTCAAAATCTATAGGAGTCTTCCCCATGCCTATCTATTTATGACTGAAGGTATGTAAATCACCAGAGTTACTGTACTGCACCACTTGAATAAAAGTCATATCATTCCACAGTCTTGACCTTTTTTAGCTCACCTGAGCCGAAGGCTCAAGTGAGCTTTTCTGATAACATTTTGTCCGTCGTCCGTTTGTCCGTCCGTCCGTCTGTCACACTTTTCTCCCCTGAACTCCTCTTACATTTTACTCAGCAGCCTAATCATCTTTTGGGAGACGGTTGGTGGTGTCATGCAGATGTGCAGTAAGGTTTCGGAATTTTGATTTTGCCCGGGGGGGGGGGGTCAAATGGGGGTCGAAAAATGACGTTTTTTTATGCAAAAAGCCCCGTCTTCCCTGAACTCCTCTTACATTTTACTCGGCAGCCTAATCACCTTTTGGGAGATGGTTGGTGGTGTCAAGTAGATGTGCAGTAAGGTTTTGGAATTTTGATTTTGCCCCGGGGGGTCAAATGGGGTCGAAAAATGACGTTCTTTATGCAAAAAGCCCCATCTTCCCTAAACTCCTACTTCATTTTACACATTGGCCTGATTCTCTTTTGGGAGAGTTCACTCTTTTGAAATTTTGGTAAAACATCAAGGTCAAGGGGTAAAAAATCATAGCATGTTGGGAAACATCTTGTTATGGGTAATGTACACGTGAAATGTGAAAGTCGTATCTCTTCTCAATCAAAAGGAAATACAACATTATTGAAAAGTAAGTTAAACTTCAAGGTCAAGGTCACAGAGTCAAAAAGTCAGGATACATTTGGAAAGGTCTTTTCACAGGTAATATACATGCATGTATAATATGAATGCCCTTTCATTTATAATTATCTTTTAAAATGATCAATTTAAAACAATTTGTTTATGACAGTAGGTCAAACTTCAAGGTCATGGGTAATAAAAATCATAGTGTATTTAGAATGGTATTGTCCCAGTTAAATACTAATACACATGTTTAATATAGAAGTCCCGTGTCTTCTCATTCAAAATATATGACCATGACGACCAAGGTTAAATTTATTGTGACAGATGGACAGACTGACAAACAAATGAGATTTAATGTCCCCTAGCTTTAGCGAAAATGGGGGACAGTAAATGTCCTTGCTGTTCTTGAGAAGAAGATTTATGTTGGAAAAAGTCCCCTGCATATTTACATGTAAATTGGTTGAAATTGGCCCAGTGGTTCTTAAAAATTAAGAATGTGAAAAGTTTGCAGACAAACAGATGGACGATAGAAAACAGTACATTTCAGAAAACAGTATGCTTGTAAATAGTTAATCAAGGTGGTTTGGGAAGCAAAATAAAGCTAAACTGGTATATCTATAATTCATCCGCAGAGCTTTGTATATTTTAATGCACAACCTTTTCAGCTCTTATAATAATTATTTTTAAAATATTCATATCACCATGTCTGATTCAAGGGAGAACTAGAGATATGACCAGAAGTATATCTGTTGAATATAAAATATGTGCATGTATACTGTGTTTTTCTTAGTAATTTGTTTGTTTGTTGTGACAGTAACTGTTATGGCAGCTTTTGGCAAAGGTTGAAGTTTCTCAAATGTAAGTCAAACTCCAAGGTCAAGGTCAAAGGGTCAAAATTGTTGGTGTCAAAGGGAAAGTCTTGTCACAACGGAATACACATGTAAAATAAGAGAGAAATCCCTAGTACTTCCTCACCTGTTCAAAAGTTATTGCCAAGGTTAAAATTAAATTGGGTTCAACTCTAGGGTCAAGGTTAAAAATATTTATACCTGTTTAAAGTTCACAATGATTACACATGTTAAGCATGAAAGTCCTAGCACCAACTGTTCAAAACTTAGGCCAAGTTTAAGGTATTTTTCTTGTAAAAGTGGGTCAAACTCCAAGGTTAAGAGATCAAGAGTTCAAAATTGGTGGTACCCATTAAAAGGTTTTGCCAAAAGAAATTTACCTATGAAATATGAGCGCCGTGTGTATAGCCAAATCCACTTAAAACTTATGGGCAAGGTAAAAGTTTCTTTGGACAAACAAACAGATATAAACACAGGAAACAAAATATGTAAATATAGTCAAATGGAAAAATTTTCTACTATTATGGAGTCATAAGATCAGGTACAGGGAGTCAGTGGCTAGGGAGATCAGACCCCCCCCCCTCCCTATAATTTGCAGTTATTTGAATAAGACTATTTACTGAAGAGAATAAAAATGACTTTACATCCTCCCCCTTAGAAAACATGGACCCCACCATCATTGTTTTTATTTTTTTTTATTTGCTTCTCAGGAAATCTTGGGCTGGATTTTTTTTGACTGAGGTGTGACACCCCCCCCCCCTTTCCGAAAAAAAAAATTCTGGATCTGTGCCTGTATATACTGAATGTCCGCAACGGGAGATAACTTGACAATGTGGAATTTGTCGACTGTGGCATGCGATGATCTTTGACCCTTTTTGAACTTCAATCTAACCATTTGCATTTATCTATTTTTATGCAATCTATACTAAATCTTGTACTTACCGATTGTCACAGGTCTTGTCAACGAATTCATGAAATATAATCCATATAATCCAATTAAAACACAAATGATTTTAACTGACCACACTGCACCGTCAGCATACATGTGCTAAATAATCTCATTCGGCAAACCTTTGCTGATTCCGTCGCCTTCATTAGATGAAGTATGAATCGGCCGAGGTGTGCCGAGTGGTGATATCTAAAAATATGATAATGGATGTTCACACGTAAAACTGTTTAGTACAAGAGCAAATTTCAAACTATCATAATAAACGATGTTTTCACATAACTTTGCCATCTAGGTCTATTTTAAAAAATGTGTGAGAGAGAGTGTGTGTGTGTGTGATGGTGGGGGGGGATGAGAGATAGGCATTGACAAATTAATTGGGTTGTATTTTCAATGGGGTTTTTTTCCTGACCAAATACTAAAATCAGTTTGCACATTTTGATAAATTCATCAAAAACGCTTTGTACTAAAATAATATTTTATGTCGTTGAGAAAGTGAATTTAAAAATTCCAAATTATGGGCAAAATATTTATCGGAATCTAATTAAGTAATTTACTTCATTAATTAAAGTCTGTCATTTCAGACTGGTAATGAACTAAGTATACAAAATACATATATGAGGCTCATAGATCATATGGTCACCTGAAAATTTTATGCTCAATTTGACGAATACATGTACCGTGATAATTATAGAATTATTTTGACTTTTTCCTTGGAAAGTCCAATATGAAGGAGTGTGTATTTAGAGGCAAACACCTTAGTGCGGGTATTACTGTCTCATGACACCATCTAGTTACTAGATTATTAATAGAAAGAATAAAAGCTCATAGAAATGATACAAATGATACTGAAAGTACCTTTAATGAATAAAGTGTCATGTTTCAAGGTATATTAAAACAACAGAAGGTCCACATGCACTCATAAGAAGATTTTTGGTAGTAGAAACACCAAGAAATTCTAATTCCATGCAATCAGATCATCTTACATTAGCTATAAGGTTACAGCCTTTAGACAAAGTCATGAGAGTCAATAAGATTTATTCACTGTTCATCCTGATAGGCCACATTATAGTATTCTTTCCCTGTAGTGTAATGTAAATATTCAATGAAAATTTAGAATCCATCAGCACTTGGGGATAAAACTTTCTATCTTTACCAACTATGCTATTAAGGAAGCTGGGTGTTAATAAATTAGCCATGTATAACTTACTTTTTAGATAAGCTATCTTAAGGTGTTCACAATCATTTGGCAAAGAAAAATGTCATACATTTTAGCTTCAAAATTTGATCATTTTTTTTTATATCTTTATATGGAGCTCTTCTTCTAAAGGAGAACAATTTGGTTTAAAATGACCATGAACCAACCAGATCTCTTGATTTTTTACTTATCAATTTAATTAATTTCAAAATATAAACATGCATAGTAAAAAAATAAAAATTACAGTTGTATGCCACTAAAACTTTACCTTAAAGTTTGTTTGTTTCTATGTTGGTTGATTGTTTGTGTATTTCCAAAGGAAGAGCAGATAGAGAATTGATTATAGATGGTCCAGAAACAAAACATACCTTCAATGTTGATGACTGTAGAAAGAAAACCATTATGTTATTATGACACAATATTACATGAAACAATGCACGTTTAAATATAATGCCAAAAAGGATGAAAATATTTGTTCTGAACAATTACCTAAATATTTGTTTGTAAAAAATACTGTAAAAATGTCTTTAACATTTACTCAAGATGAAAAAAGTACATCATGTTATCTTTAGAAAAACACTTGTTAATTACTTTATTGATATAACAAAAAATCAGAGTAATTATATAGACATTAAAAGACTTTTTTTCTTAACAGCAGATTGAATTTTTTGAAATACCTGTCAGTACAGTATACAAAAAATTACAAGCATGTACAACATGTAGTCCTAACATTTTTGAAAAGTTCTTTACTAAGAAAGGAAAGTGTAAAAAATGAAACTATGTGTATGCCATGTCACACATATTTTGAAGCAAGACAAAAAGTAAATGACTTAGGATTAATCTTTTGTAAATTCTTACTTTTTTCTTATTACATTGTAAATATCTGTTTCATCACCATTTAGTAATTCTGAATTCCATGGGTGACCGACATAAGGAATTATGAAATCATATCATACTTCATGCAAAAGGTCTTACTAACATTCTGAAAATCCCTTACTATATTTTAGGCTAATTAAGGCCGTGCATGCTTATATCATTGTTAGAGACATTAGATCACATAAGTATTACACAGCAATTAAATTAAACCATATAATCATGGTTAAATGCAAAGATGACCATAGGAAATGAAAAAAAAACAAAAAAAAAAAACAAGACAAACTTACCAGATATTCAACTATATGCCCAATAAGTCTATCCAGTAGATAATCCAGTGAAACAACATCTCCGCTGATCCTGGAAAATCATACATATTCAGTGATAAACAATTAACCTCATTTTACACTGAAGTGAATCAATAATTTTTAGACAAACAGGACAGACTTGTAAAAGATAGCAAATTGTATCTAACCAAAATTTAGTAAACATTTTTTTCTTATTTAAATTCAATCATAGAATGCCCTTTCATAGAAATATTAAATGCACTCTGGGTTACATGCAGATTATACATCACATGAACTGGGGATAAATACCACATTTACATTCATATAAACAGAACTTTACATAACCAATTACTCTTAATCAATAACTGATGTATATACATGAAGGTAAAAAAAAAGGGGGGTACACATTTTATAAATTTACAGAGATTCTCAGACTGAGTTTTTCCCACTTTCACTGGGCCACTGTTGCACCAGAATGTAAAAGTATGAGTAACAAATAAAACAAGAGATTCTGCATGTTTCATAAAAAAGAACTAATAGATCTAATAGAAAAGATTCACTGGCATAATATGATCTGAGTGATTATGTCAAATATCCTTCATTTGTTCACTGTGATAAAAGATTCATAGAAAATAATAACTGAGAATGTCACTTTAGTTGTTGTTGGATTTTATAAGATATGCTATGAGGCTCCTCATAAGAATATTTAGAATACTGATCCAACAAAAGGAATGTGAGATAATATATCATAACTCATGCTAAAGGATTTATCAGCATTTTGAGGATCTCTTAGTGTCCTAGTGTATTTTAGGGTAAACATGGCAGTGTTTATATGAATGTTATAAACATTAGGTATGTAACACAGTAATAATGATAAATACAAAGATTACCTTCATAGAAAATGTATAAACAAATATATGTGAAACTTACCAGATAACCATGTTTATATTTAGTATAGTAATATTCATTAAATAATCCAGTGAAATAACATCTGACCTGATCCAGGATTCAGCTGTTCAGAACTTTGTTGGAAGAACAATGGTTGAAAATCAGTTAAAGTACTGAAATCCATAGGACCATACAGTTATTAACATGAAGTCTCCAGGGCTGTGTAATTCTGTGTTGTTGTGTCAAAATAACCAGCCACCGAGGCTGTGAAGGACTAACGTGACGTCATAATCAAGATTTGAATCGCTGCCAAGTTTATGACGTCACAATGCATAGGTAGCTGTGATTTGAATCGCTGCCAAGTCTGTGTATTCATAGTCTTGGGTTTTTCCAGATTTCAGGCCTAAACGGCCTTTTTCCAGATCTCAAGCCTGAGATCTCACATCTTAAATGGTGTTTTTCCAGATCTGAAGCCTGAGATCTGACAAAATAAGTATTTCCAGATCTCAGCCCTAAAAGTGCACTCAGTTAACCCCCCTATCCAGACCCAGGGGGTGCACTCTGTTGACTCCCCTATCCCCCAGGGGGTGCACTTGGTTGACCCGGCTATCCCCCAGGGCCAAAAGTGCACTCAGTTGACCTGCCTATCCCGCTGACCAGTCAGAATTCAGCATTTTCTACCTCATTTGCATAAAAAGTGCACTCAGTTGACCCCCATCCAGGCTGCTTATACTACTCTTGTCAAAGACTTTTGCTTGGTAATGCCACCTTCCCCAACTGAAATTGCTTCCTACGGTCTTGATAGGAATGCTACACAACTCACTTGTTCTATGACATAAATCCCATAATCCAGCTGTTGTCTCTGTAGAATCGGATGTAGGTTATGAAGTAAAATCCTGAGGTGTTCCTCACGATCCCTAAAAGGAATAATGATCGCCACACGCTCGCGGGAAATACATTCATACGGAGTATATCGGCCTCCTGGCTTGACAAGAGGGAACAGTTTGATCAATTCTTCATAGGGTGGTGCACTTTTGTATGTTTCTAGTTGCCCCACTACAAGTCATAAAATTTTAAAGACTCACAATTTCGCTAGATATGTACATCGAAATACTTAACTGTAGCCCAACCCCAGCTTTGGGATTTAAACATTTTGAAACTACAATATATAATCAAATTATTGAAAGAACTGAAAGCCGGGCTTTAAATTGCTAGAGTAACTATGTTGTCTGATCCGAAATTAGTACATAGTTTTCCTTTTGCCACTGATTTTTAACAGGTTGAACTTGTATGATTATGGTTTCAAACAATATCCCGTATACCAGTAATTAAAATTAACAGTCCATACCCAAAGATATGTTATGATTTTAAAATTAAATAAATAATATTTCCAAGAAATTATCGCATATTTTCTATTCAATAAGCATTTTTTCTCATAATTTAAAAATTCAGTCTTCAAACAGTTAAAATAATGCACATGTTTATATTTTTGACATTCTTTTAGTTTCAAACAAGCAGTACTAGTACTTTTATCGCCAACTACATGTTGAAACACTGAATACATGTACATTGTCAAGCGACTTCACGCATTCTAAAAATTCCAATTCACTATAGTATTAATTTGCTAAAAATCAAAACAGAATAAAACCACTATCCTAACATCGACGAAAACGATATGAATCATGAAACTCTTCAACAATTTCAACATTTCGAAAATCCCACGCTATTGAAAATACATGTAGTTCGCTTACAATATGCATTCAGCAGAGTATGTGTACAAATTGTTATATCACGATTATCCCAATAAAGCAAATATCTAATTTCTCTTTCAGTTTGAATATCAAGCAAAAAATATTGATCATTAACTTTTCCAATGATTGTGATGTTAAAAATATTTGTTTGAATGTCGTCTCGCAATGGGACTATTTTGTTTATCGGAAGCGTCTGCTTTGACGTTGTTTGGTTTTTTTGTTTACTGTGCTAATTATAGTAAGACAGTCGATCATGATGCCTAGAGCCAGACTTTGCTTTCAGCAAAGCCCGGCTAAAAAATCATTTTACTGCCTACAATAAATAGTTTACTTACCAAGATATTGTAAACTGACTAATAGAACACAACTGCCTGCCCACAATAAATATTGCACTTACCAAGACCCGGTGAACTATTAGAACACGTTTGTTGCTCACATTAAATATACTTACCAAGACGTGGGAATCTAAATGAACTTATTTGCCTGCTCACATTACATAGCGTACTTACCAAGATCTGGTGAACTAATAGAGCACATTTTAATAGACTGACATTTTTTGTCAATATTAAATACAGAACTCACCAAGAGCAGGAGGACTTATAGAACACACCCTGACTGGTTGACACTCACTGTCCAGAATTCTCTGAAGGTCTTTAATGGTAGCATTCACCATCCAGTCACATTCATTTTGGGACGCCGCCAAAATCAGAGTGAAATGAAGAAATATCCCATTTTTTCAAAACCTCGTATGATTTTAACAATCTGTAAGTGCCTTGTTTTAGAAAAGATACACTTATTGATATTTCTAACAAAACAAGAAAGACTACAGCATACACACAAGCACGGAAAATATTTCCACGCGACAAAAGTGCCTCGTCCTGCCTCATTTCAAGAGAAAACTTAACATTTCAGGATACATTGTATAGCAACTCCTGTACAGTAAAGAAAAATATAGTAACATAGGTGACATTGTAGCTTATCTCTAAAACTTTCCTCATCACCACAAGAAGGTTCAATATACTATCCAGATAAGGACAAATACTCAAGGCTATAGTGAGCCATTCCATTCCCAAAGATATAAAGTCTCTTAAGGTAGGACACAATAGATAGGCCAAATTTTCCTCAAACTTTGATATTTTGTTCTAGGATACAAAATCTCTCTTTATATATGATATGAGAATAAATTTCAACCATAATATTTTTGCCCCACATAGTCTAAATATGGCCTTTCAGACCCCCGTAAGAAGATTGTGAAATCAGACATTCGACAAGAGCATTAGCCTTATTTTAGAATTATCTAATTGACCTATTGCAAATTTGTGTCATAATTTTAATAAGAATAACCTTTTTGTTACTTTATATCAGTAAGTCATATTGATACTGGGAAATTTGAGTAAAAATATGAAGTAAAAATAGAACAAACATAGTGAATTGAAAATTCACATGTAAATATCCGACAGTTTAAGTTTTCTTTAGAGAAAATGTATAATTCAATTTTTACAAAAAGTCAACAGAATGATTCAAATGGATCTTAAAATAAAATGTGTAAAAATAAAGAAAATGGCAAATGTGGTTTCAGATATTTTGGCGAATTAAAAAAATTCAATGGCAAAATAACTAAAAGATTCAGTAGATGACGTCACAATATATGACCTTTGACCTCTTGATATGACTTTGACCTTCGTAGTACATAAAGAATGGAGACTCCTTATAGATGCGTCCAATATTAGGCTCTCACGATTCAATGGAACAAATGTTTTCCTGCATTTTATAACAGACTATTACATGCTTGTTTATTGCGCTTAGATAGCGTAAACACATTCCAACAAGTGTAGTTAAACCTACTAATATCTAGGATTCTTTTTTTTTTTCACAAAATATGACGCA
>NW_026940846.1:0-12372 GCF_032062105.1 Saccostrea cuccullata
GAATGGTAAATAGGTTTGGATACATGAAAACCTTAGGCAGGTGATAGCGGAATTTCAATACATATTTGAGGCAAGCTGATGGTGGAAAAGTGGAAGTCCATCTTGTTTGTCTTATATTTTAGTTGTGAGTTGCCTCTCGTTGTCTATACTCAATAAAAATATGAAATAAATCTTGCTTCCTCTGTGTTTTCTTTAATTTTACAAATGTCCGATTTTTAATTTTCTAATAGTTCTTGGAGTTTTGAGATCCCAAATCTTTTAGAGCATGAAATTGCACAAAACTTCTAAAGTCTCTCCTTCAGAAGTAGTTTAAATTTTGTAAGGATTAAGGATTGGGTCTTAGTAAGCATTTGTTTTACTGAGTAATGCATCTCTATTTGTTAAGGATATTTATGAAGTGTAGGAGTCCAGTAAAGATACATGTAGAATATATTAAATTTGCCTTTGTTGACATGAATATTAATATCTAAATACTGAAATGTGATTCTGAAGAAAAAAAAACTTTAGAAAGTGAACTGCAGATATAAGTAAGATTTCAAAGTTATGAATAAAAGTTATAATAGAGTTTTAATAATGGCCCTTGCAAACAAAGAAGCTGCGTTACAAGCCTTGTCGGCTAGAACCATAAGAATTTGTTAATGTGATCTTTCTAATTCTTGGATCAGAACCGATATGGTGAAAATCGTAAGATGGAAAGAAAAGTTGTTTATACTTTAGGGTATTTCGTTATCCAGACCCACTCTATATATTCAATGAGCAATGGATTACTAAACTGTTAGGCAGAGCTTTACTATTGCTTACTAATGGGATTAACAGAGCCTTATTGTTTATATAAGAAACTTTGGAGAATTCTCTGAAAGCAGATAGGAAGCAAAATATCAACAGTCTGGTTCATGTATAGAAATCTACAATAAAAACAGATATGATAACGAATGTATACCATCTATTCTTGGTGTTTGGGATAGAGTTGAAGTTGTTGGTGGATATAAAAAGGTGTAAAAATTTGGACTGGCAAGTTCCCAAACTGAAAATAAATGTATTGATAACAAGAAGCATTTGGGCAAGCCCAGGTGGCTTCAAAATCTTTCCAGCCGCAACGAAAATCTGGATATGACATCAGCTGTAGCATACCACTTTTTCATTTTAATTGTAAGATCATAATTTACTTAATTAAAGATACGGATTTTTCGTTATTTCCCGATCATGACAAGGAGAACATGGCGAGTTTGACTTGTCGGCAAGGGATGATCACTCCTCCATGGCACCTGATCCCACCTCTGATGTTTTGGAGGTCCATGTTTGCTTTGCTCCTGATTTTTATTGATTTATGGATTTTTGAGGTTGAAAACTGTTCGTTATCTCTTTGATTTTAAAATAAACACAACAAACAATGGAAGGATGTGCAATATAAAATTCTATCTCAACCGAAAGTGAAGATTCCTATCTCTTCGTCAAGACTCCATATCATACCCTATTATTCCTATATATTCTAAATATACGTCATATTCTTAATACTAGTATTTCCTTTCATCCTAAAACTAAATATTATTTGTTATGTAGAGTTATTTCCATAAATAATCTGGCTTGACAAAATGCCCCCCCCCCCCACGTTTCTAGAATTTAAACGGCATTCCCCTAAAAACTATAGCAATATCTTGTATATCTTTTTCGAGTCCTTTATAAAATTGAATAGAAAACGTTTGTTAAAAATTGATCTGAAACAAAGTCTTTTTTAAAAAAATTTTTTCTCTTTGAAATAATGCATAATCGATTTTGAAAGGGGGTGGGTGGGGTCAGCTTACTTGAAAATTACCAAGGAGGTGGGATGGGGTTTGCTCTCAATCCCATCAGTATCATTATTTTACTCAAACATACTATATTCATTACTCTTATTTCACAAAAAAGGGGGGCAACCTGACTTTAGGTAATGACTGCAAAAATGTTAAGTGCCTGATGGGAGTACTTGAATTTCATTAAAATGTTGTTAACTAGATTTTAAGCCTCGATAGAATTCACGCAATGGAAAAATCTTCTCTTCACAAATATATCGCATTCCCCTCATTGATATATATTGAAATGTTGCTGCTAAAGTTAAAATTCGCTATAATTCCATTTGAATTTCGATTATGCTTTGTATATTTCGAGGTGTTGTTTTTATATTTCGCAAACCCCTTTATACACATAGTTTTGTTTTACAGATAACATTTATTTGACATACAAATGGTTAACACGGAAATTATGTTTGTCAGGTAACTATAAAATACTTGTCACGTGACAAGCTACCAGGAAGGAGAAATACAAACCGAAAGTTGTACGAGAGTTAGCTGAAATACTCCAACAGAAACACCTAAAACTATGAGTATGTATTTATTACTAGTTCATTTTAATAGTTACAACGTAAATATTTCTCTCTCTCTCTCTCTCTCTCTCTCTCTCTCTCTCTCTCTCTCTCTCTCTCTCTCTCGCACACTGATCACAAATACCATCTGTACATTGAATTAAAAAACACGATGGTAACAACTCAGTGGACTGATGCGTATATACATGTATTCCAATTAAGATTCAATTAATATTATAAATTATTAATACAGTCATATCATGGGTTTTTTTATTCCTAAAGGTGGTGGATTTTTTACTAAATGTTTGCCTCCCCCCTCCTCTCAAATAATTTGCCGATATATAGTATACTACAGAAAACATTGGCTTTATAAATATGCTCGTGCCCCCTCAATTAGAACGTCTGATAATCCCTCTTTTTTGCTTGTCAAGAAATATTTCGAACGAATATGGAGATAACGAACAGTATCAAAAAGTCCATATAACAATACAAATTAGGCGCAGAGCAAACACGGACCTGCGATCGAAACATCAGAGGTTGGATCAGGTGCCATATACAAGGTATGGTTTCCATTGGAATTTTCTTTTTAAAAAAGGGGGGGGGGAATGAAACTAGTGTAAAAGTTGAAAACTCATGCTTTCTGAAATTCAATGCAGAAAAATCATACAAATCATTTTTTTGTATTTTTAAATATATCTACACATCCGAAGCAGTCCCCTTAATGATTCAAACAAAGTCGTCTGTGTGTGTTTTCGTAACTGTAATTGTCATCGTAGTACTAAACTTAATTTGTAGTATTGAACTTAAAGTCTGTTACACATATTTACTTCAAAAATAAAAACTTGTATGCTTCTTTATTTTAATTATCCTGTTATTTTTCAGATATAACTACAATGTAGGAAAAGAAATGGCCACTGTCACCAGCCAGGCACAGGAACTCATAACTTGTGACCTTTGTGTCAAACCTGTCCAGCAATTCTGTAACAGCTGCCAAGTCGGTCTGTGCGAAGACTGCATCAACAAACATGTCAAGAGCCTCAAGTCCATGAAGCATGACATTGTTCCTTTCACCACGCGTACAGTACAGCTTGTTTTCCCTCAGTGTACATCTCATTCCCACCAGAGATGTGAGGCTCACTGTCAACAGTGTGATGTCCCGGTCTGCATCAAATGTCTCACTGGTCAACATAAAGGTCATGTTTTCGAGGACATGGATAAGATCATAGCTTTGAAGAGAGAAAAAATTAAGCAGGAAACTGAAGAAATTGAGGGAATTATTCTGAAGACCACAACACAGGACTCAGACACCGAAAACAAAATTTCCCAATCCTTGGCCCAGTATGCAGATCTACAGAAACAGACCAATGATCATAGAAATCAATGGCACTTAGAAGTGGACAACATCTTTAACAAAATGGAATCCCTTATCCAGTCACTAAGAGATGATCATATTACAACTCTAAAATCATGCCAGTCCAAACTCAGAAGTCAGAATTCCAGTATGACCCAAACTGTTCAAGAAAACAAAGAAATCCTGAAGTCTAACAAAGTGTCTTATGTCAATAACTACCAATCTAAACTGAAGGAATACAGGAACATTCTTCTAATACCTGATTTATCATTGCCCTCTCTTCAAACAAACACAGTAAAAGGGAGAGAACTCAGCATAGAATTAGGAGAAAACAAGGCTACATTGACACAGACATCACTATCCAGTCTGACAGATGAAGTCTCCTTTTTATCTGTTAAGGAATTATTAGAAGAAGTCAAAGTGATTGCAAACATTCCAACAAATGCTAAACAATTACAGAAAGTGGCCTGTGTAGGATCAGATAAAGCTTGGATTAGTGGAACAGACAAAATGATAACCTGTGTGGACATACATGGAGCTGTACAAGACACTGTCACCAGTACATGTAATCGATTCCCTAATGACATTACAGTGACCAGACAGGGAGAACTGATATACAGTGATATTGCCAATAGAACTGTGAACATTGTCAGAGATGGGAAGACAGAGACACTGATCACCACACCACGGGACTGGCATCCATCTGGGCTATTTTGTACCAGGTCAGGGGACATCCTAGTTAGTATGAGTACTACTGATGATAGTCATGTTAAAATAGTCCGTTATCAGGGACAGAGAGTGACACAGGAAATAGATAAAGATGAACATGGTGATCCAATCTATCAAGGAGGAGAATATGCAGTGAATGTGGTGGAGAACAACAACGGAGACATAGTGGCCTCTGATGTTAATGCTTACACAGTGGTAGTGGTAGACAGGACAGGAAAAGTCAGATTCAGATACAATGACAAACCTCCCGGGGGAAAGGAATTATTTGCTCCTGGTCAAATAGTGACAGACTTTATAGGTCACATCATTGTGGTTGATTCCTTCAATAACTGTCTACACATCCTAGATCAGAATGGGCAGTTCCTGAGATGTGTGGATAATTGTGGAATAGAGGATCTTATTGGACTTAGCGTGGACAATGAGGGGAGGTTGTGGGTAGGGTTGTGTGATTCAGGGGAAATGAAAGTCATCGAATACTTGAAATAAACATCAAACATTCACATCTTATGAGATGTTTTAGCATGCATTTATCCAACAAATAAAAATTACAATTTTCAAAATAATTTTACCTTTTGTATCAACTCAGGATCTTTAAATTTATAGAAGCATTAAAATAAGGCTGTACAAAAAAGTTTTTAATTATTTTGTGATAAAACTGGCACATGTACTTGAATAAAGAAGGAATCAAATATTACATGTATAATCATTGAAGTACTGGTATTTAAGAAGGTTAATTCCTGCAATCAAACGACTTCAGAATTTGTTTTAAAGTTTATAAAATCAAAAAGAAACAAGAGGCCAATTGGCGACAGAGCTAATCTGCACAAAAAAGAACAAACCGTTCGGTGTTGAAAAGTGTATGGAGGGGAGGGGAAGGGAGGCTTGAATTTTTGTCCCCCGCTTGAAAAGTGGGGGATATTAATTTGGGTCGGTCCGTCCGTCCGTCTGTCTTTCTGTCTGTCTGTAACGCTTTCGTTTCCACTTGAAAAGTGGGGAATATTAATTTGGGTCGGTCCGTCTTTCTGTCTGTCTGTAACTCTTTCGTTTCCACACGATATGTCGAGAACCTTTTAAGCTTTCGCAATGAAATTTTGCATAGCAACTCCCTATGGGCTAAAAAAGACCCCGATTGATTTTGACGTCAAAGGTCAAGGTCATAAGTTCGCAAATTCTGTCTATTATAACACTTTTGTTTCCGCTCGATATCTCGAGAACCCTTTGAGCTTTTGCAATGAAACTTTACATAACAACTCCCTGTGGCCTAAGGAAGACCTCTATTGATTTTGAGGTCAAAAGGTCAAAGTTAAAGGTCGTATATTCAAACATTCTGTCTGTAAGAAACATTATCTTTTCCAGACGATATTTTAAGAAGATTTTGAGCTTTTGCAATGTAATTTTATACCAAAACTCCCTAGGACCTCTCTCACCCTTCTCAAAGTGTCCCGCCCCGTTTGTTTTATTTGTATTTATTGTGTTACATGTCGCTATTTTTAGCATAGGGGCATGAGGCGAGTTATTACGTATAAAACAGGTTCTTGGTGGACTTTATATTCTTATTACATCTAATAGAACTGTTTAATGAAGGTTAAATTAGACACCATACATTGGGTAAAATTTTGACAATATCAAACGTGAATATATACATGTATGTGACGTTATCTTTGCATATAATTTGAGCTAGATTAAAGCGGCGGCGTGGTCTAGTGGTTATGTCTCTCCCCTCGCATGCGAGAGGGCCGGGGTTCGCATCCCCGTTGAGGCATTATCTTTTTTTTCGAAATAGTTTTTTTTTAACTAAATGATAGTATTCAGCATGTGAAATGAAAAAAATTATGAGGTCTGGCTTCCACAAACTCATAAAATCATCATTACAGTGTGATAAATATTCCATATAAAAAGTCTCTTCAATACACATATTAAAGAATTAGCAATCAAACCTTCATATCCATATTGGCATATTTTATTTGCTTCAAGATACACGTATACATTTAATAATTCTACAAATTCAGTCAAGGGGATCCGCCCCCCCCCCTCCCCCGCACTGGTTTACTTTTTTTCCTAAGCGGGGGACACAAATTCTCTGAATTAGCTTGTTAACTATCAAAGGATGCTTTCATATCAGTATATCCATCGGCTTTGTTATTCAGCAGATATATTCCTATTGACGGAATTAAATTTCTGATGAATATTTGTGCTCTTACAGTATATTCCTAAATATACCTTGGCTCCCCCACAGCAGCCCTCCAGGAGGTCCCGATTTGAACAAACTTTAATATACTCTACCTGAGGATGGTTCAATTTTTAAAATGACTAATTATGCTTTTGCTAGTTCTGAGAAAAATGTTTTTCCTATGCAGTAAAACTTGGTTATACCTGTAGTGAAATCACTGAGACCTATGAAATTACTTCGCTATAACCATAATTCGTTATATCCATATAAAAATTTCGTTCAATTTACGTAGCTGGGGATCCAAGATAACTTTGCTATATCCATGAATTTACAATATCCGTGTTCATCCTAAACGAGTTTCACTGTATTTAAATGTATGTGATACTTTGATCCCCATTGTGACCCCACCTTACAACTGGGGATCATTGTGCAATAATTGATATAAGATGAAGAAGCCAACAGTTTATTGACATCATTCTATATTGCAAGTTAATATCTGTGACATTCTAAATCAAATTAATCAGTCCTTTGACAATCAGAACATATAAATATTGTAACAGATCACTCAAGTGTGACACTGTCTATAAATATTATAACAGATCAATCAAGTGTGACACTGTCTATAAATATTGTAACAGATCAATCAAGTGTGACACTGTCTATAAATATTGTAACAGATCAATCAAGTGTGACACTGTCTATGAATATTGTAACAGATCAATCAAGTGTGACACTGTCTATGAAATTTTAATCTGTATTTATCAAAAAAAAAAAATCTTTTTTCAAATTAAAACAGTTAGGTCTTACATCAGAAAAAATCTCCCTATAACACAGATAGAAAAGATACTTTTTAAGCATGCAAGAATCAGAGATCGCTATTTACTTTTAATAATCATGCTTACTGATAAATGAACCTGTTTTTTCAGACACATTTCCAGTCCTTTTATTATATATGAAACTTTTAATTAAAAAAGCTATTTATTGTTTGCCCAATACTGAATATTCCAGCTGAGTTACTTGAGAAATTTTGGATTTGAACATTCTAAACATCCTATACTCCTCTTTTATTCCGAAAATTTCTTAAAATCAAATCATAGGATTTTTTTTTATGAAAGATAAATGTTTGTATTCCAAGTTCTTTGTTAAAGGTTTAGAGAACAAAAGTCTTATGTTTATGGCATGTATGCTAATGGTTTCTTCAAAAAGGGACATAACCTTCTTTTCTTTATAAAGGAGTAAAGACCCAATAGAATTTGTACAGCCAATAATAATGAAATGTAGAGAACAGCCTTCTCTTGTCACCAAGTCGTAAAAATACTCAGTTTGTACTGTTTATAATGGATACTAGATAAAATAAAGCAGAGATGTTTACCTATCCGTCAACTTCACTGTTTGGATGATATAATACTTAAACTTTTTTTAATTTTTTTCCTGATATTCCTCCCTCTGTATTAAAGACACAGGGAGGGTCAGATAAAGCAGTGACGGTCTCAAAACGAACATCAAACACAACTGGGAGTTCCAGGTGGGCGTGTCACACAGCAGCTGATAAACATGTGGTGATTACATCACCTAGGGGCGGTAACTCCTGTTTTGTTAACATAATGTACATTAAGATAGAAGCCAGCTATACTCAGGCCAGGTAACTGTAGGTTTCTTTATACTTAGGCCAGATAACTGTAGGTGTCTTTATACTTAGGCCAGGTAACTGTAGGTCTCTTTATACTCAGGCCAGGTAACTGTAGGTGTCTTTATACTCAGGCCAGGGAACTGAAGGTGTCTTTATACTCAGGCCAGGCAACTGTAGGTGTCTTTATACTATGGCCAGGAAACTGTAGTTGTCTTTATACTATGGCCAGATATCTGTAAGTGTCTTTATACTCAGGCCAGGTAGCTGTTGATGTCTTTATACACAGGCCAGATATCTTTAAGTGTCTTTATACTAAGGCCAGGTAAATGTAGGTGTCTTTATACTCAGGCCAGATAACTGTAGTTGTCTTAGTACTCAGGCCAGGTAACTGTAGATGTCTTTATAATCAGGCCAGATATCTGTAAGTAACTTTATACTCAGGCCAGATATCTGTAAGTGTCTTTATACTCAGGCCAGGTAACTGTAGGTGTCTTTATACTCAGGCCAGATAACTGTAGGTGCCTTTATACTCAGGTCAGGTAACTGTAGGTGTCTTTATACTCAGGCCAGGTAACTGTAGGTATCTTTATACTCAGGCCAGGTAACTGTAGGTGTCTTTATACTCAGGCCAGGTAACTGTAGGTGTCTTTATACTCAGGCCAGGTAACTGTAGGTGTCTTTATACTCAGGCCAGGTAACTGTAGGTGTCTTTATACTCAGGCCAGTTAACTGAAAGTATCTTTCTGTCCTTTCACTCGCACCAGATATTCCTTTTCAATCAATATGTCTATGCCTTTCTGTCATAAAAAAGACAATTGATGTTTGTTTTTAAAACATTTGTATCTTGTCATGAAAATTATTGACAAAGCGAAAGTACTAGAAAGTAATTTGGGGGAAAGGACAGAAAAGTCATAAACTTTAATAAGTAGTGTTACAAAAGTACTATAAGTCTTATATCCATACTTTAGTGATAAATATACATGAATAACTATGCATAAGTATGATATGTCTTAAGAACAGATGATACGAACTTTTTTCAGAAACTATTAAACTATTTCTTTGTTTATATGAATACAAAATACATATGTTAAATATGTTAATAAAAATGCCAAAAACTGTTGAATTAAGTGTTGAAAAAAAATATTAAGATTAATAAGGCTGATTGCAAAAAGGTTGAAATCTGAACATCAAAGAAAGTTTAACATTTCACAGTAATATAGAGATTGGCATTTACATAACTTACCTTTAAATAAGAAGAAAGTACAGTTTTGGCTTTATTGTGCCTTGAAATTTTTATGTTCTTAAAAAGTTATGAAATTGGCTTTAGCAAGAGTTGAGTAGAAGAATATGATTAATCGTGAAAGAATATGGCAAGAAGGAAGACCATTCTGGAAATGTGACGTCATTAATTTGGTTTATTTCTAAGTTTAATGCAGAAAAGCCTTAGAATGACTTATTTCTGTTCCTGTTTTTCTTTAGGAAATAAATGTAGTGTCTGCCACCGTCACCCACTTTAATTTTGGATGTATTATGTAGACTGCTTTGAAAATCACATACCTGAAAATCTTTTTGGGCAACGGTGGCAGAGTATGTTCCCTGAAATAAAGTTCACGGATGTCTTCTGCAATTTTTTAAGAAAATATGGGAAAATGCACAAATTAATGACCTCACAATTAGCATTTATGAAGTCATATGAGAAAAACGATTTGTGTATTCTTACTGCATGGAATTCCTACAATTCAGAAAGAATGAATTTCAATTTCGTATATCACATTCATATTTTAGAATAATACAGGGCTTAATTTGTACTGTACTATTGAAACTGTACCTTGTTCTTTCCCTTAACAGGTTTCTTAATTGATTGATTGATTTTTCACGCCGAATCGGCAATATTATCAGCAACATATGAGCGAGTAATAGGTTTCTTGAACTCAGGTTGTAAATACTGTAACATGTATAAAAAGCAGCTTGTTCATATCAAAGGTGTTTCTGTAATACTGTGACAGTTAGAACATCAGTGATATACAGTGCTTTGTCTCTTTAGGACAGACTTCCAACAGAAAGTTACTCCGCATTGCTTCATCATCCATCTGTCTATAGTAATATAGTAAGATCAGTGCATCCAAACATGCTACGACTTCGCCTTAAAACAGAGCCTGTCAATGTTCATCCATAGGGCTACTCCTTCAGTTTGTCCTATGCTGGTGAAAGAGAACACATTCTTGAAAGACATGCTAAGCCGTACAGTAAAACATGCATGACGCCTGTTGAAAAGTTTGAAGAGAACGAGCATTGGTCGAGCTCATAATATCCAAAAAGAATGCAAATCTGAGAGGAGGAAAAAACACAGATCCCCTACAATGTTAGAGGTTGGATCAGTTAAAATTCCTAGAAGGAGAAAAAATCTCCTGTCACCAGCCAGACGAACAGTTAGGAAGACGGGACGTTCCACAGTCAAATTCAATATGATTACAAAGGCCTAATAAAATATGAAACAATGATATGAAACAAGTCAGGCGAAATATGACCCAATAATAGTTTAGTTTTGTGTTCAAGGTCATTATTACGATAAAAGAATGTACAAAACGTCGACTTAAAACTTGGTTGTTGAAATCCATGATAAAATCACTTTATCCGATTGTCTCGGTTTAAACCCTGATGGATAACAGAGCATGATATTGAATGGTAAATAGGTTTGTAGACATGAAAACCTTAGGTAGGTGATAGCGGAATTTCAATGCATAATTGAGGCAAGCTGACGGTAGATAAGTGGAAGTCCACCTTGTTTCTCTTACAATTTAATTGTGAGTTGCCTCTTCTTGTCTATACTCAGAAAAAATATATAATAATCTTGCATCCTACGTGTTGTCTTTAATTTTACAAATTGTCGATTTTCAATTTTCTAATAGTTCTTGGAGTTTTGAGATCCCACATCTTTTAGAGCATGCAGTTGCACAAAACTTCTAAAGTTTCTCCTCTAGAAGTAGTTTATATTTATGTAAGGATTAGGAATTAGGTCTTAGTAAGCATTTGTTGTACTATGTATCTCTATTTGTAAGGATATTTGTACAGTGTAGGAGTCTAGTAAAGATTATGATACAGAATATATCAAACTTGCCTTTGTTGACATGAATGAATATTAAAATTTCTAAATACTGAAATGTGATTCTGAAAAAATAAATGTTTAGAAAGTGAACTGCAGATATTAGTAAGATTTCAAAATGTAGGAATAAAACCGAAGTTATAATACAGTTGTAATAATAATCGTTGCAAATAAAGACGCTGCTATTACAAGTCTTGTTGTTTGGAACCATAACAATTTGTTGACGTAATTTTTCTTATTCTTGGATCAGCTTCGGTTTAGTGAAAACGGGACTGAGGATGGAAAGAAAAATTGTTTTTACGTTAAGTATTTTGTAATCCAGACCCACTTTATACATTCAATGAGCAATGGCTTCACTGAAGTGTTTAACAGAGCTTTACTACAACTTACTAATGGGATTAACAGAACCATATTGTTTATATAAGAAACTTTGGAGAATTCCCAGAAAACAGATAGGAAGCAAAATATTAACGGTCTGGTACATTCATAGAAATATACAAAAAAAACTTAACGAATGTACACCATTTAATCTTGATGTTTGGGATAGAGCTGAAGTTTTCGGTGGATATAAAAAGGTGTAAAAACTTATACTGGCAAATGTAAAGATAACAAGAAGCATCTGGGCAAGCCCAGGTATCTACAAAATCTTTCCATGCAGCTGTAACGGAAATCTGAATATGACATCAGCTGTAACATACCACCTTTTCATTTTAATTGTAAGATCATAATTCACATGTACTGAATTGTAGATACGGATTTCTCGTTATTTCCTGGGAGCACACGGCGGGTGTGACCGGACGGCAAGGGATGCTCACTCCTCCATGGCACTTGATCCCACCTCTGACGTTTTGGTGGCTCCTGATTTTTATTGATTTATGATTTTGTTATATCTCTTTGATTTTAAAATAAACACAACAAACAATCGAAGGATTTGCAATACAAAATTCTATCTCAACCGAAAGTGAAGATTCCTACCTCTCCGTCAAGACGGGGGGTGGGGGGGGGGCGGGGTTGAAGGAAGATAGAGAACTCCATATCATACCCTATTATT